>NW_017977478.1:0-892 GCF_001876935.1 Asparagus officinalis
GGTATTTTGGCTCCAACTCTCTCGTCCGATATCGGAATGAGATGATTCAAGATGCGTTAGAAAGATGACAAAGAGACTTACAACTTTCAATGGCCGAGCTTCTCATGGTGTGGGCTTACAATGGCTGAGCCACTCATTGTGTGGGCGAGACACAACTCCTGGCTGAGTTGTTTTGCCTTCGTACGTCCTCGGGTATTTTGGCTCCAACTCTCTCGTCCGATCTCGGAATGAGATGATTCAAGATGCGTTAGAAAGCTGACGAAGAGACTTACAACTTTCAATATCCAAAACACTCATGGTGTGGGCTTCCAATTGCCGAGCCACTCATTGTGTGGGCGAGACACAAATCCTGGCTGAGTTGTTTTGCCTTCGTACGTCCTCGGGTATTTTGGCTCTAACTCTCTCGTCCGATCTCAGAATGAGATGATTCAAGATGCGTTAGAAAGCTCACAAAGAGACTAACAACTTTCAATCAAGCCACTCATGGTGTGGGCTTACAATGGCCGAACCACTCATTGTGTGGGCGAGACACAACTCCTGGCTGAGTTGTTTTGCCTTCGTACGTCCTCGTGTATTTTGGCTCTAACTCTCTCGTCCGATCTCGGAATGAGATGATTCAAGATGCGTTAGAATGCTGACGAAGAGACGTACAACTTTCAATGTCCGAGCCACTCATAGTGTGGGCTTACAATGGCTGAGCCACTCATTGTGTGGGCGAGACACAACTCCTGGCTGAGTTGTTTTGCCTTCGTACGTCCTCGGGTATTTTGGCTCCAACTCTCTCGTCCGATCTCCGAATGAGATGATTTAAGATGCGTTAGATAGCTGACAAAGAGACTTACAACTTTCAATGGCCAAGTCACTCATGGTGTAGGCTTACAATGGCCGAGCC
>NW_017977479.1:0-892 GCF_001876935.1 Asparagus officinalis
AAGAAGCCCAGAACGACTCAACACACTGGGGGTCGCCATCACCTCCAGCATGACAAAGAGCTCAAGGCAACTGCGCACACCAATTTGCGCATTGAAGTCCAAGAGCACGCCGAAAATTCACGCCCAAAAAGGCATGTTTTGAGACGGGTAACCTTTGAAAGCCCAAAGAAGGCAAGTCACCCTCAGATGGAAACATTATCATCTGATAGTGATAGTGTTATACCTGAGAAGGCGTGCCCGCACACGATAGGTTACTCTGACTGTCAAAATGACGAGTTGTACTATCGTGCTGGGGGTACGAATAGAACTAGGAAGAGGAGTCCCCGAGAACAGGAAACTCAATGCCCCTGTTCCAAACTCATTCGGGCGGTATTGTCTGAATGCAATTGCATTAAGGCGGTCCCCGAAAGAGTTTCAGTTTTTGAAAGACTCAATGCGGAAACGCCAAAACCAAGGCCTAGGCGCTTCCAACGAAGAAGAAGGGTGATTGAAGACGGAGAATTTCCGAGGGTCACCACCAACATGACGAGCAAAGGGACATCGGCACGAGAAGATTTCGAGTCGATTCTGAAAGCTTCCCGACCTAGAACCCGTCTGCAGTCCGGAACCATAGAGCGAGCAACTTATGGTAGGATTCGGACAAGACGCCCTTCAGAAGATGAAGAATCTGATGCCGGCTCCGCGGTGGCATCAGATAATACAGTATCCAGCGAGGGACAACCCCGCGAGGCCCTGATGATAAGTGCAGAACAGATGGCCAAGATGCTTGAAGACGCTTTGGCTAAGCAAAAAGAAAATTCAAGTTTGAGATGGAGATGGCCAAGCAGCAGATGAGAGAAATGCATGACCAACAGATCCAAGCATTGGCAAACCAACAAGGCGAGCAGAATCA
>NW_017977480.1:0-353 GCF_001876935.1 Asparagus officinalis
TGCTACAAGTCTTGCTTTGTGCTTGAGAATGTTACCTTCATTGTCTTTCTTCAGTTTGTATACCCATTTAAGACCAATGGGTTTGTAACCCCGCGGTAACTCCGTGAGTATCCAAGTCTTGTTCTTCTCGATGGCCTCCATTTCCTTCTCCATGGCAGTCCGCCATTCTTGATCTGTTGCAGCCTCAATGTAGTTTGCAGGTTCTTCTGTGATCAGGAACAACTCCTCTGCAGGGAGATCAATCACCTCCGTCTCCGCATAGATGTCCGCAAGGGATCGATAGCGTACAGGGGTCATCGCTGCTGCTTCAGGAGGTCCGGACAGTTCTAACATCGCTGGATCTGCTGCCACAG
>NW_017977480.1:508-892 GCF_001876935.1 Asparagus officinalis
GGGCTGGTCTGGCCGGCTGCTGGCAGCTTGTTTCGGCCATCAGGTTGTCCAGGGACTGCTGCAGCGGTTCGGTCTGCTTGCTGTCCAATTTAGACTGCTGGAAATGCCGCCGGCTGTGTGCCGGTTGCTGCAGTCTCCCCTTCCGCTGTGAACACCACCCAGTTGGGTAGTCTTTCGACTCCATCGGCGCTCCAATCCCAGAATGCGCCGGTTGTTGTGTCGACAGCTGCAGTTTCGCCTTCCACTGTTATGTCCATCCAGCTGGGTGCTCTCTCGTCTTCGTTTGTTCTCCAATCCTATTCTTTTCCTTCCTCAAACACGACGTCTCTGCTGACATGAATTCTGCCGTGTTGAGGGTCGTAGAGGCGATGCGCTTTGCTTCCT
>NW_017977481.1:0-892 GCF_001876935.1 Asparagus officinalis
GCCATTTTCTAAGCTAAACAAGAAAGGGGTGTCATTCATTTGGGACGATGCCTGCCAAAAAGCATTCGAGGATATCAAAACGTATCTAACGAATCCTCCTGTTCTCGTTGCACCGAAATCGGGTAAACTGTTCTTGATTTACATCAAGGCGATGAACCATTCGATAAGTGCTTTACTAGCACAAGACGATGATAACGGTCACGAACAGGCAGTTTATTACCTAAGTCGGACCTTGATAGGCGCCGAGTCTCGATATCCGATGATCGAGAAAGAGTGCCTCGCATTGGTATTCGCGATGCAAAAGATGCGGCATTACTTGGTTGGACAGACGATTTACGTCATTTCCAATGTTAACCCAGTACGAGTGTTTATGACGCAACCAGCCTCTATGAATTGGTGGTTAGCGAAATGGGCCCTTCTTTTGTCCCAATATGATTTGCACTTCAAACAACAGAAGTCGATCAAAGGACAAGCGATTTGTGATCTTCTGGCGGCAAACCCGACCACAGATATGGCAGAAGTATACGATGACTTGCCGGATGAAACCCACGAGGTTAACACGACGTCGCACCAACAAGTGTGGCAATTAAATTTTGATGGTGCTTCGAGGGAAGTTAATAGAGTAATAACCCCAGGTGGTTCTACAGTTTCTTCCGGGGTTGGGGTTGTCTTAATCTCCCCGGGAAAGCATGTGATGCCTCGAGCTTATTCATTGACTAGTCCGTGCTCCAATAACGTAGCCGAATACAACGCGCTTCTCATTGGACTCAGTTTCGCTAAGGAACTGGGGGTCGAATATCTCGAAGCCTTTGGAGATTCTCAGTTGATAGTCAACCAAGTCCGTGGAGAATATGAAGTCAGGAACCAAGACCTGATCCCATACCACCAGGAG
>NW_017977482.1:0-892 GCF_001876935.1 Asparagus officinalis
CTTTGCGGGTCATGAAGGAAGAACCGATACCTCTCTCGCGGAGGTTAAGGTTTCAGACTTGTTTTGCTTTGCCAATTCAAGTCTTCCGGTATATTGGGGCGATTTTATGTCATCCTACACCTTATAGGTCGGTGTACGTTACCACGTTATTCACGTGATGATGCATACCGTTCTTCCGGTGTAGGACACTCAAAATCGTCTCTCCAATTATTCCGTGGATGAGCTTATCATTCTTCTTATGCGATGGATTTTCTGATTCCGCCCTTGTGCTTTATTGCAGTGGAATTTCCCGCGGGTAGCCTTCCTCCTCATGCCAACACCGGTTGTAGTCGGGAGGTCTTCTCTTCAGCTTCCCTTAGGCAGGCTGTCAGTCCACTTCCTCGGTTCGATAGAAATCGATCAGACGACTCTTGCCGATTGATACGGGAAGGAGGGCGCCATTGCTTGCGTCAGCTTATCACAGATGCTTCCTTTACCGCCGATTCTACCTCCACTCAGGCTTTACAGAAGCCGAGCTTCTTGTTCGGGGATCATGTCGAGGACCCTGTTGCACTGACCCTTGGTGAGGAGCATTGGCTGACTCTTGACGAGGGAGCTTGTTTGTACATCCCCTCGATTCCACGCCAACATTCTTTCAGTCACTTGAAGGGGCAAGCCGTGGACAGGCAGATGTCTTGGCATCTTACTGAAGATGCTGAGCGGGTTCAGTGTGGATATGCCACTCACCACAAGACCCCCGGCTCTAACGGGTATAATGGCGTTCGTGGTCTTCGACCCGGGATTATGGGCCTTGACACTGCACCCCCAGGCGAGGTGTCAGCATCTGCTCCGACTGTGAGTAACCGTCTGGCTCTTCTTGGGAGACAGTTACCTATACCAGAATACAGATGCT
>NW_017977483.1:0-892 GCF_001876935.1 Asparagus officinalis
TAGAACTAACATGACCATACATTAGAACTCACATGACATAAATCAGAACAAAAATACTTGCTGAGTGAGCAAAACATGGAACTTACACACAATAGTGTCATGCAACCTGGGACATGTGTCATCCCTAACTTCTTCTTGCCCTTCAAAGCAACCCCAATGCCCCTGATAATTTCTGAATAAATTAATTGGGCCCATGCAACTCCATTGACCCTCTCAATGCTATCCAGGTACCTGAGTATAGGTCTAGGGATACCCTCCCCGCATCTGGGGCACCATATCAAAGAGCATTGGTACAGAATTTGCAGCAGAACAAAGTCTTGGATATCCTGCTGTTCTGTAGATTCCACAAGCCTCTCCAGTTGCCCTTCGAGGTAACTGCGATGGGTCTTTGTTCCTTTTTTTAACTTCTTCCCCTCTTCAGTCTTGAAAAGAGGAGCGAAGTATTGCACCCAGATTCTGTTTTTTGAGTCCCGATTGATACTTTGGGCTTCTCCATCAACTGGGAAATATGTATGGTTGTGGACCCATTGTATATCAAATATAACTCTTTTTACCCCACCAGTCTTTGAATCAGGGATAGAAAATTCACCATTGGCTTCATCATAATAGCTCAGCAGCAGTTCCAGTAAGGGGCGATTAGGCGCAGGAGGCCCAAATAAAATATAGTGCTCAAATATAGAGCCACGGTACGCATCCCTGTGCCACTGGCGCATCTTCGGGGCAATCCGCTTCATGAATTTCCAATACGCCCCGAAGTTGGCATTTAGCCTTATTTGTTCATCTGATTCAGTTCCAACAAGCTTTTTCCTGTAAAGAAATAAATTTTTCAAGTTAAATTAGAACTAACGCCCACTGAAATTAGACCTAACACCAACGTCATCTAATAGAACTA
>NW_017977484.1:0-3037 GCF_001876935.1 Asparagus officinalis
GCGGATGAATAGACTGCGAACACTCCGCTGTCTTCATTTTCTCTGGAAGGATCTGTATCCTAACCGGTGGTCCACGGATATTTGACGTCTCCCCCCGTCACGAGCTAAAGACCCACCGCTGAAGCGGCGAGACGCGCACCAAAACGGCGCATCTCGTAGTTTTATTTTCGAAAAGTTGTCAATCTTTATCTTTATCTGTCCCACTCGAGCGCTGGCAGGAGGTTCTTCATAAAAAGACCGACTTGTTTTTATCGATTCTTGTTGCTGTTGTAACGATTGAAGTTGTAACAGATCCAAAAGCAATGAAAACAGCAACTTTCACCGAAAACACTCCCGACTACAACCGGTATTGGTGTGAGAAGGAAGACTGCCCGCGGGAAACTCCACTGCAATAAAACACAAGGGTGGAGTCGGAAAAGGCATAAGAAGAATGATAAGCTCATCCACGGAATAATTGGAGAGACGATTTTGAGTGTCCTACACTGGAAGAACGGTATGCATCATCACGTGAATAACGTGGTAACATACACCGAACTATAAGGTGTAGGACGGCACAAAATCGCCCCAATATACCGGGAGACTTGAATTGGCTAAGCAAGACAAGTCTGAAACCTTAACCCCCGCGAAGGAGGGTGTTGGTTCTTCCTTCATGACCCGCAAAGAGGTCAATCAGGGATGTAAGAAGAAAAATCTGCATAAATTCTCACCCCCGAAGAATGAGGCCACGGGGGAAGACGTCGCGGGAACCTCTTCCTCACTATGCTGTGAATGAGAACGACTCCTACGAGGACGAGATCGACGCGGAGACATTGGAAGTCTGCAACGAAAAGCAGCAAGTCAGGTACAATCTAAAACATGCATACACGAAATTTAAAAGGGAAATTAAGAACTTTAATTAAAATCCTATACATAAATAGGATTTCATAATTGAAGTCTAGTTAAATCTACAAATTTTGTGCATGCGAAACAATGATTGTCATCTTTCACGGTGAATTTTGGTGAAATACCCAAAATACCCTTCATGTTCAAGGCCAAAATTCAGGTCAAGAACACGCCCGGGTTGGGTCAGGGTCATCATATCTGATCATATAGCTGTAGGCATATAAAATTGCTTATAGGTCCCTTAGCTCAGCTCGGCACAAACCGACAAACCAACGAATTTTCGCTTGGCGGCGGCTTCGACTTCTAACACCAAAACGACGTATCTCCGTGGAGCAGAACGTATGCGATTCGATTCCTTGGACTTGGCGCGGGGTTGGACGGTAGAATCCGGACGAGGACGAAAGATATTCCTCGTAACTTGGGTCTGATCGAGCTCGTATTCAGACCTCCTCCACGACCGGATTAGGAGATCCGCAGCTCGACGCTCCCGGATTGCAGTGCGAGAGGTCCCGTGCTATCCCCGACCTGTGGGTCAGCTTCAGACTTGTTCCGGGGAAAATCATGACAGGTTTCTTTGTTATGGGATTCCAAATTGCATCGGTATGAGTTACAACTTTTGAGTTAACCAAAAGACCGGTCCTTTCTTTATAAGAATCCGGTTACAACGAAAATCCAATAAAAGAATAAACAAAGATTACACTTTTCCTCGCTTTCTGTTCGACACGAATCGGCGAGCTCAGGGGCTCGTTTGCGGTCGCATCGGCGATTGGTGGGATTCTTTGCCTTGCGCCGGGGTTGTGTTGGCGGTGGACGCACGGCGGCGAGATCTAGATCCCGGTCGGATTCTACGCAGTACGAACGGTATATATTTCACCAAGGAATATATAGCGCGGAGAAGATATGTTTCACCAAGGAAACAATCGTCCAAGGTCTCGGAAATCTAAGACAACGAGAGTTAGAATCCGGAGTATGATGACCCTGCGGATAGGATCCTGACGAAGCATGCATCCTCTCGAAACACTGCCTTATTTAAGTTGATGATCGCCGAGCAGACGCCAGTGATCTGAAAGGAAGTTGAGTCCCCGAAGTCCCGAAAGTTTCAATCTTGTTTAATCTCCGAGTCCCAATCCAGCAGGGCTTCCGCCTCTCTCCAAAATTTCCAACCATTTTGAAATGAAAAGAACCCACTTGGCCTATTAACGCTCTACGTTACTGCCGAGGAGGAGGGCCCGGAGCAGAGGGTGCGCCAGGTTGTTCTGTGTGAGCGGTGCGTGGGCCAGCTCAAGTGCCGGTAGCCACGCCGGTCCAAGGTGCGTCGCCTCAAATGCCGAGACCTAAATGAGGTGGCACGGACTCATGGCCCGAGCGGCCAGCCAAGGGTAGGGTGGCCTACGAGGCCCGAGGCCGGCGCCAACCTGGGTGTGGTGCTCGCACACCGAGCCACCTCGTTGGTGGCTGGTGGGTAGGCCCAGAAGCCACCTCTGGTGGGCCGCCAGGCCACCAAAGGAGGTGCTCGGGGCCCGCCTCAGGCCTCCCGAGCCAGACCATTCGGTGGCCTCGAAGGTGGCCGAGCCACACACCTAGAAGGTGGGGATGATCTCGGGCCTCACGAAGACACCATTTGTGGCTCGGAAGGCTGGCCGAGCCAACCCCAGTGAGGGGGGCAGGTGGCGTTCGGGCGACCACACCGAGCCACTTAAGGATTGGCTCGGCCGCGACCCAGCCAACCCTTGGTGGCGTCAGGCCCACCGAGATCCACCTTGGATGGCTCGTGACCGCGCCCCCCCCTCGGTGACTTGTTCCGAAGCCCCCTCCGGTGTTTGGTCTTTCTGCTGTTGTCCGCACCTTTGGTTTCTGTCCGTCGCCGGATTCGGGTTCGATCCCAAGACTCCTAGATTTGAATCCCCTCGATGTTGGCAGTGGGAACGTCGGACTCCTGATTGGCCAGTAAATCGCACTTGCTGAGTTCGAGTCCGAAACCGCGGATCTTGATTCTGAATCCGTGGGTTCGAATGCCGAGTATCCGCTCTGGTCGGATTGACCCGTTGAACGTTCTTCCAACACTTGGCTTGATCGCCCGCACGCGACAGCCTTGACGTATATCCGTGCTAATGCGGCGATGCGATTAGTCAATCTCCCGGTCGCAGTCCTCGTA
>NW_017977485.1:0-892 GCF_001876935.1 Asparagus officinalis
CTATGGATTTAGTCGTTTTGGGCTCTCGCTTTGCCCTTTGTTGCTCACAGCGTGGGATCGGATTAACTCTGATCTTCGCGATGTAGTTCTAATGGGGTCAAGAGAGCAGCACTTGGCTCGTAGCAAAGAACAAATGTTTGCTTCTGCGACCCACTGAAGGACCCAACTTCGACTCGCCTTTCGGTGAGTTGTTGTTTGGGGTACTGACAGACCGGTTGTCTGTCGAACCGCTTTTGACAATCGTCGTCATTTGGGGAATGTGACAATTGATTGTGATAGGAGTCGTCGCCTGGTAGACTCCATCCATCAGTTATCCTAAAGCCACGTTGGGACATCTGGAATATGCCAAATAGTTCAGGGATTTAGGAGTGTGACTATTGACTGGAGTAATGGCACGTCGCATGGTAGGCCATTGTTCAGGCTATGCTATTCGTAAGAATAACGGCGCCAATCATCAGAGGTGATCATTAACTTGATGAGGTCTTGTCGCGATTGGAGCGACCGTGGGGGCCTACCATTCCTTAGAATAGGAGTGGTAAGCGGATTTTGTCAGAGGTTTAATGTTAACGTGACAGGGAACGTCGTGATTGGAACGACTTTGAGGACCCACCATCCTTTAGAAGAGGACTGGTAAGTTGATTTTGTCAGAGGTTTAATGTTAACGTGACAGGGGATGTCGTGATTGGAACGACTTTAAGGACCCACCATCCTTTAGAAGAGGACTGGTAAGTTGATTTTGTCAGAGGTTTAATGTTAACGTGATAGGGGATGTCGTGATTGGAACGACTTTAATGGATCCGCCATCCCATTAGAGAAGATAGGTGAATTGAGTGGATTCGTCGTGATATGAACGACTTTAATGGATCCGCCTTCTCATTGGAGGAGATAGGCG
>NW_017977486.1:0-892 GCF_001876935.1 Asparagus officinalis
GCATCTTCTGTAGCCATTGTTCTGCATGAAGTTATCAAACTTCTTATACCACTGTCTCGGAGCTTGTTTTAAACCATATAAGCTCTTCTTGAGTTTGCACACATCTCTTCCTTTCCTTCTTCAATGAAGCCAACAGGCTGCTTCATGTAGATTTCTTCATCCAAGTCACCATGAAGAAAGGCAGTCTTCACATCTAACTGCTCAAGGAAGAGGTCTTCTGCAGCTACCAAACTCAACACCACTCTGATGGTTGTGAGTTTCACAACAGGAGAAAATATCTCTATGTAGTCCACTCCTTCCCGCTGTTAAAACACCTTCACTACTAATCTGACCTTGAATCTCTTGCTTCCATCACTCTCCTGCTTGACCCGGTAGACCCATTTATTGTGCAAGGCTTTCTTCTGCGCAGGTAGCTGGGCTAACTCCCATGTCTCATTAGTGAGTAGAGAATCCATCTCCTCCTGCATCGCATGCTCCCACTGCTGAGATTCACTCACTTGCACTGCCTCTTCATAACACTCCGGCTCTCCGCTATCTGTTAAGAGTAGATAATCAAGTGACGAGAGGTATTTGGGATTTGGTTTGGGTACCCTAGATGACCTCCTAGGCTCCACGCCCTGGGTAGTAGCTTCTACACCTGTAGTCTCCTTCGTTCTACGGTCAGAACTGACATCGTCGCCCCCATCTGGAAGTTCCTCCAAGTCCATGTACTCGGATCCACCTGTATCCGTAGTGCTGCTCCCACTGCTTTGGCTATCTTTGGCATTGTCCCTGTCCTTGTACATCACATCCTCATTGAATATCACATCCCGGCTCCTGATGGTCTTCCTGTTCTTTTCATCCCAAAGACGATACCCGAACTCATCAATGCCGTATCCAATGAAAGTGCACT
>NW_017977487.1:0-891 GCF_001876935.1 Asparagus officinalis
GGTACAGAGTGGACAGATATCCATAGAGCATATTGGGACAAACTCCATGATAGCTGATCCTCTTACTAATGGACTGCCACCTAAGGTCTTTCATGAGCATACTACTCATATGGGTGTGGTATTATTTAAGGATATTATGTTTTAGTGGGAGTTTGTATTTGTGGTGCTTTATGTTTGGTTGTATTGTCTGATCAGAATAAAGTATTCAGTTAAGACACTCTGTTACATTATGTTTGGTTTTGACCTCACTAAGGAGGACCAGTTGAAAATAGACATGTACTGATCACATTGCATGTAATTTTCATGCTGCACATCCATGATTGATCTATGTCATTTGATTGTATTGGTATATGTGACCATTGATGGGTCGAGTCACGATAAATGTGACGAAGGCCGCTTTGATCCTATATTGATATAGTCAATGGACGAGATTGTTCAGAAATACCTTAGCAATTTTTGAGCTCATAAGGTTATACACAGTTTAAGGAATCATATGGTGCCCAAGTGGGAGATTGTTGGATTTAATCTAATAAATCTATTTGTGGGCACATATGATTAATCAATGTGTATTGCTATCTTTCAGGATAACCCACTAAAGTGATCAATTAAGTTGGGTTAATTTGGTATTTAAATAAGTCATGGGGTTATATGTGCAGATATCAGGTTGTAATTGTGATTTATTGAGGGGCTAAATTATAAAAGTACAACATCTATAAATAAGGGGTTATGGTCCCTAACCTAGGGTTACATTCCCTAATTCTCTACACCCCCATCTAGCTAGAGAAATTCGGATTTAGAGAAACCCTAAGGTTAGAAGATCATAAAAAACCCAAATCAAGATTTCATCCATGGATTCAGGTATAAGCTTCCGCTCTTTTGATTATTTGTTAA
>NW_017977488.1:0-891 GCF_001876935.1 Asparagus officinalis
TGATGGCTGAGGATTTGCCAAAAATTCTATAAATGCAAGTCATTGACGCATCATCTTCATTAGTTGGTCACGTGACTTGAACATCCAACAATTTCAGGATAAGATCCATATATGCAGATGAATCAACTTTCATAGTTGGTCCTGCAACTCTGACATTTAGGACCGCCATGCTCCAATACCTCAAGAGCTTAAACTGTGTATACTCCAATAAACGTACGAGTATCCGAAACCCTAGGTCAACCCCGGTCAACGCGTAACCCTAGGTCAATGCCAGTCAACGCGTTGCGATCAAAAAGTCAACGTACGACATTCAAAACCCTAAGGTCAACGCCTATCAACGCGTAACCCTAGGTTAACGCCAGTCAACGCGTTGCGGGCAAAAAGTCAACACGAGTCAATATATCATGACGGAGATAGTCAGTTCAAAGTGAACTCGATGACACGAGCCAAACTCAACTCATCAGTTTTAGATTTGAGACTTCGACGACGGCCAGATGATAAACGTGGCGCCGGAAGGATTTCAGCTATTCGTCAAAGCATCGAATAGACTAAAAATCGAAGGAGTCAAGAATTGAAGCTAACTGCATGTTCTTTACACTGACCAGGCTAAACCAGGTTGAACCAGTTCTGAACCAGTTTGAACTAGATTTGGACCAAAATTCAAATTGGAGCTGAACCGAGTGTCGAAACGACTTCAAAACGACCGACGGTCCAGTCCCTTATTTATTCACTCCTCTCCCATATATTCGAAGGGGTTGGAGGATTTTTGGAGCCTAATTACTGCCTTTTTTGGGTCATTATTAGGCCGGTTCGACTCATTCTCAATACTCCAATAAGGTATACAAGTATAAACTATTCCCTATTTTTGTTGAGAAGTTTCTGGAGAATATT
>NW_017977489.1:0-891 GCF_001876935.1 Asparagus officinalis
ATTCTTTTTATTATTCTGAAATAAACAAAATAAACAATGTAGAATGAAATATTCAACATGAAGAGTTCCAGTTCTACATTGAATCCTACCTTATTGCTGAAAATTCTTCCCCGGATTTTAAACAAATTCAACATGATATAATCAACAATGTGCTGAAATTCTAAGCATTCTGGGGTGTTCAATGATTTTTGTGGCAATGGAAGGTAGGTATTATTGGTGTCATGCATATTGGACTCAGATTCTTGATTTGTGAATGTTTGTTCTCTAACAACCAATTTTTCTTTAACAATTTTCTCAACCCCAAGATTCATGGTTGATGTGTAAAAATTTGGTTGTTGTTTATTTTCCAAAAATCTTAGTTCATCAAGAAAGAGTTCTTCAAAATTCAGTTCAAAGCAGCAATTGTTTAACACAGTTTCCTTATTTTGACAAACCTGATCTGTTTCTCCTAATGTATTCAGCTCCTCACCATAAATTTCCTCAAAACTTGGATCTGACTCTTCTTCTTCTTCCTCTGGTCTTTCCTGATTTGAGTTATCAGAAGGAGAAGGAATTGGTTCTGGAATAAAAGTTTGATTTGAAGGTGTTCTTTCCTGATTCTCGGCCTGTTTTCCTGACTGTAGTGTAATCATTTGAGTGTCCTTAGGATTGTCCACGGGTTGACTCAGAATTTCTCCTTCCTCTACTTCACTTATAGCACTAGCTAGTTGATCAATGTGGGTTTCTAATCTAGCTATAGCTTGAGTGTTAGAGTTAAGTATGAGTTCGGTTGATTGCATAAAGGAATTTATCGTGTAGGATGTTTGAGTTAACATATCCGTAGCTAGTGTGGAGGCCTTAATAATGATTTCAAAACCTTTTTCCAAAAAATTAAGACGTTCATCATGATCT
>NW_017977490.1:0-891 GCF_001876935.1 Asparagus officinalis
AATGACATTTTCAGCGGCTTAATTTATACCTCCTTCCCCTTGAGTCGCTGGGGGTAGCGGAGACGTAACTGTTGTGGGTGTGTCAACTGGTGGAGTTGGTCTCACAGCCGGCTCAGCAGGATCAGCCTCGGCAAAACCTCCTGTTAAACACAGAACAGAATGTTCAGATGCATTACATTATAGCTGCATTAGTCAAAAAATTGGCTAGTCCTATAATTAACTCGAGAAGAGGCACGTACTTTCAAAAGAACCATTCTCGGGATCCTGAGGGAGTACGGGCTCAGGAAACATATCCTCGGGCAGCGGGCCATCGATCTGAGGAGAGTCATACATGAAGTGGAACATAGAAGTGTCTGCAGGCAAACCTGCCTCGTCGAAATCGTCAATCGAAAAATCTGACACAAAGAAATGTAAGTACGAAAGAAGAATGAAGAGAATATGACCAATGGAAATAAGTTACCTCTCGTAGATGTATCTGGATTCACTGAATCAGGTCCTACATTGGTAGCCTCCCTAAAGTCGGCGGCTTCTGCAGGTTTTTCTACCTGGTAAGGTGAGTCAGGCTCACCAGAAGATACAAACTCATGAGGAGCAGGATCGAAACTCATCTCCCCTTCCTCGCGCTCTCCTGCATAGAATGGGAAAGCATGAGCCTAAAAATCTAAACGATCAAGAGAATGATCTATAGAGTAGATGTTACCTCTGTCGCTAGCAGGATCATCACCAGCCAAGTCCATCTCAGATGCCCGCGAATCTGCAGGCGGCTTATAGGCTAGTCTCTTCCGCCTATCAGCACGGACAGTAGTCGAAGGTCTTGCCCGAGCAAAAGGACGGAATTCCTCTTCACTGTTTGTCGCTGTCCCTGAAATATCAGATAGTGGTCAGGACTGG
>NW_017977491.1:0-891 GCF_001876935.1 Asparagus officinalis
GCTTGGTAAAACTCAATTTGCTGTTGAGCTTCCAGGCGCTCTTCATCGAGCTTCTCGAGTTCTTCGAGGTGCTTCTGATGTTGTTCTTCGGTCGTCATCTGGGTTGCAAGAGCGATTCGAAGAGACGGGATTTGGATCTCCAACGGAAGAACAGCTTCACATCCGTATACCAGTGAATACGGGGTTGCTCCCGTTGGTGTGCGCACCGTGGTCCGATAGGCCCATAGAGCCGCACCAAGCTTGTCATCCCAGTCTCGTTTATTAGTTTTCACGATCTTTGACAAGAGTTTGATGATAGTCTTGTTGAAGGCTTCAGCTAATCCATTCGCTGTAGGATTATAAGCCGTCGACGAGATATCCTGAATTTTAAACTTTTCGCAGAACCTTATGAAGGCGTTGCTGACAAACTGAGGACCGTTGTCATGTATGATTCGTCTTGGAACACCATACCTATAGATTATGTGGTGCTTGATGAATGCAATGACATTACTCGTTTTGACTTCTCTGAGTGGAACTGCTTCAGCCCATTTGGAGAAATAATCGGTAATTGCCAGGATGAACCGGTCGCCTTTGACTGATGGGGGATTTATAGGGCCAACAATGTCCATTCCCCAAGTCTCGAACGGCCATGACGTAACCGAAGGATGCAGATGCTCCGGAGGTTGGTGCATATAATTCCCGTGTATTTGACACGCATTACACTTTCGGGCATATGCAATTGCATCACTCATCATGGAAGGCCAAAAATACCCCATTCTTCTGATGCGATCGTAGAGCTTGGGACCAGGTTAGTGTGCGCCGCACTCTCCTTCATGCACCTCTCTAAGAACCTCTTCAGCTTCTTTGGTTGATAGGCAACGCAATAGCAACCCATCGTACCCCCTGCGGTAT
>NW_017977492.1:0-891 GCF_001876935.1 Asparagus officinalis
AGGAGCATGATGACTAAACCCCTAGAAAAAGCAAACATTTTATTAGTCCATGAGTTCTATTCTGGATGGAAAATTAATCCAGATAGAGAATTTTTAGTTTTTTCTATCGTGAGGGATGTTAGGGTTATTTTCGATCTTTCCACTATCCGTGCTACCCTTGACCTTGCAGAACCACCCACTGATGTACCAGATTACTTCCATTTAGCCTCCACATTACAGCCTGGTACACCAGAATACAATAACATGTCTACAACCTTGTGTGGGAGGATCTTTACATCTAGTTTTGGTTCAGGAAATCTCAAACCAGAATATAGATTACTTAATCTTTTCCTGAACTTTGATTTGAAACCCACCACTTTATACTCTGTCATTTCCCCACACGATATTCTCCTTCTTTTTTGGATAGCCACTGGTCAGCGGTTTGATATAGCGATGATTATATTTGTATGGATGCGCTCATCAGTGGAGAATGTGTTGAATTGGGTCAGGACACAGTCTGCATCACGAACTCAGCTCATTTACCCCTATTTCATCACTAGAATCTGCCATAGATTTCACGTTCTAGTATTTGCAGAGGATAGGTTAGAAGTAGGGAAGGGGTTACTAAATAATCAGACTGTGAGGAGGAGCATTTCAGGACGAGATCAGTCTGGTCCTTCAAGTAGAGAGCCTCCTCAGCACCAGCCAGATACATAGGACCCCATTCGAGAGGAGATGGACAGAATGCGGAGTCGCATGGACAGGATGCAGATTCAGATGCACAGGATGTAGCGGCATATACACGAGATACATGGTCAGATGAGCTACTCCACCGAGACCTTAGCATATTTGGCGAGAGGATGGCAGAGAGAACATGGAGATACAAATGGACCTCCACCTGAGCTTCATAGT
>NW_017977493.1:0-891 GCF_001876935.1 Asparagus officinalis
TGCTTTGACGAATAGCCGAGGTTCTTCCGGCGCTGCGTTTATCGTCTGGCCGTCGTCGGAGTCTCAAGTTTAAGGCTGATGAATTGAATTTGGCTCGTGTCATTGAGTTGACTTTGAACTACCTTCGCCACATTATGCTGGCTTAGGGTTTCGGATCGCCGGGCGTTGACTTTTTGTCACAACGCGCTGACCGGCGTTGACCTAAGGTTGCGCATTGACCGGCGTTGACCTTCGGGTTTTGAATCGTCGAACGTTGAATGGTGTGGATCTTGCATCCTCGAACGTTGACTTGTGTCGCAACGCGTTGACCGGCGTTGACCTAGGGTTACGCGTTGACCGGCGTTGACCCTTAGGGTTTCGAATCGTCGAACGTTGACTTTGGTTGCAACGCGTTGACTGGCGTTGACCTAGGGTTACGCGTTGACCGGCGTCCACCCTAGGGTTTCGAATCGTCGAACGTTGACTTTGATTGCAACGCGTTGACTGGCGTTGACCTAGGGTTACGCGTTGACCGGCGTCCACCCTTAGGGTTTTGGATCGTCGAACGTTGAATGGTGTGGATCTTGCATCCTCGAACGTTGACTTTGGTTGCAATGCGTTGACTGGCGTTGACCTAGGGTTACGCGTTGACCGGCGTTGACCCTTAGGGTTTTGGATCGTCGAACGTTGACTCTGATTGCAACGCGTTGACTGGCGTTGACCTAGGGTTACGCGTTGATCGGCGTTGACCCTAGGGTTTACGGATCGCCATTAACATAGTTTATACTCGTACGCTTGCTGGAGTATACACAGTTTAAGCTCTTAAGGTATTGGAGCATCGCAGTCTCGAATGTTGGGGTTGCAGGACCAACTGTTAAAGTTGATTCATCTGCATGTGTGGATTTTGTCCCG
>NW_017977494.1:0-891 GCF_001876935.1 Asparagus officinalis
GAAATTAAGGAACGAGCTCCAGCTCAAATCAATCATGTTTCTGCCTCAGGATGTCATAATTGTCAGTCTTCTAACCACGTTTCAGAGGAATGCCCTCTCTTAGGAAACAACAATGCATTAGGACAGATGAACGCTGCATTCCAGCACCCTAGAAATGATCCATTTTCTCCAACCTACAATCCAGGTTGGAGAAATCATCCCAACTTTGCATGGAATCAAGGAAATTCTCCCGGAACTCAAAACTTTACTCCCGCTTCGACCCAACATTTTCCTAGGGGAAACACAGTTCCATTCAATTCTCATTCACAATTTCAACAACCCAATCTGCCGTATCAAAATCAGTCTCCTCTTCATCAAGCTGTAATTCAGACTCATCACAATCTAGATTAGGATAACCGTCTTAATGTCTTAGAAAGAGGTTTGGAAACCATAATTAAGGCCTCCACTCAAACCACGAATATGTTGACTCAAACATCTAGCACGTTGAATTCCTTCATGCAATCAACCGGACAAATGCTCAACTCCAACACTCAAGCTATAGCTAGATTAGAATCCCAACTTGGTCAACTAGCTAGTGCCGTGAGTGAAAGAGAGAAAGGAAAATTTCTAAGTCAACCCGTGGTTAACCCTAATAACACAGGATGCAGTTCATCCTATGAAGCTCAAGTGAATGCAATCCATTCACTTCGGTCAGGTAGACAGGTCGATAATCAAGTGAGAACTCCTCCAAGTCAAACTCTTGATCCTGTACAATTTCCTTCTCCTTCTCTCTCTGATGAATCTATTCAACAATCACTCCCCTCAGATGACCAAGAACCTGATCCTGAACCTGAGCCTGCTTTTGATAGATTTAGACCGGTTGCTCCCTTTCCAGATAGACTCAGGTCTAGG
>NW_017977495.1:0-891 GCF_001876935.1 Asparagus officinalis
GATTGTTTTCGCCGTAAATTCTTCGTCCGAACTCGGATTTGAGTGATTCCAAGTGCGTTGGATGCTTGATGAAGAGTTCGATCCGTTCCGGTGGTTAGACTATCTGTAGAGTGATCGAGACATGAAGGGCATTGTCCTTTTTGTGAACATCGCCGGGTTCCCGATTGGCCCGGGTTTTCGTTGTTCCGAAATCCTATCAGCTCACCTAGTTCGTCGGTTCACTTCAATCGTTCATCGACGTCAGTCGAACTCTTGTGAACCGGATAGTGATGTTCATTGTCGTTCCTTAACACTGAGCTATTCGTGGAGACCTATAGGTATACCCCCTCCAAAGTGTTCCTGACTCGTTTCTTTTATAGAAGAGGCTGGAATACTTTGGATGTGATTGGTCTAGCCTTCAGTCGGCGTAAGGACCTGTAGTTAGCTTCAACTCTTGGCTCCTTTGATTTTCGGTCTATTCGATGCTTTGACGAATAGCCGAAGTTCTTCCGGCGCTGTGTTTATCGCTTGGCCGTCGTCGGAGTCTCGAGTCTGCAGCTGATGAATTGAGTTTGGCTCGTGTCATTGAGTTGACTTTGAACTACCTCCGTCACATTGTGTTGACTTAGGGTTTCGGATCACCATGTGTTGACTTTTTGTCGCAACGCGTTGACTGGCGTTGACCTAGGGTTACGCGTTGACCGGCGTCGACCCTTAGGGTTTCGAATCGTCAAACGTTGACTTTGGGTGCAACGCGTTGACTGACATTGACCTAGGGTTACGCGTTGACCGGCGTTGACCCTTAGGGTTTTGAATCGTCAAACGTTGACTTTGATTGCAACACGTTGACTGGCGTTGACCTAGGATTACGCGTTGACCGGCGTTGACCCTTAGGGTTTTGAATCGTCAAAT
>NW_017977496.1:0-890 GCF_001876935.1 Asparagus officinalis
TCGGTTGATGTACCACCTCGGAATTCCCGCCAGCAAGCTAGCCTCCACAGGAACGGTTATCTATGGTTTTAACACAAGCGGATCACGACCGTTGGGGAAAATCTGGGTGAAGTGTCAACTCGGAGATCTGAAGTCTGAAGTCACCTGCTATGTGATCGATGCAGAGACTTCTTATAACTTACTGTTGGGTCGCCCATGGATCCACGGTAATCTTATAGTTCCCTCCACCCTCCATCAGTGTTTGAAGTATGTCGACACTAATGAGGAGGTCAAGACGGTGGTCGCGGATAAGCAACCATTCAAGGGGTTAGAAAATTACTTTACTGACGCCCTTCTTTATGGTGCTGAGTCCGATACTGAACCATCGGCCCATGGCACGGACAGCGGAGAAGAAGCTGATACCGAAGCCGGGCTCGATTATAGTGAAGGTCTTGTACTAAATGACATTGAACCTCTTGTAATCGATCTTGACGGTGATGAATCGTCGGACGAAAGTTGTAACTGGCAAAATCATGATTTAGAGTACTCGCATTGTCTTGATGATGTAATGCAGAAATTGTACGACGACCTTAGTCTACATATGCCACTTCGTTCGTCCTGTACAACGATGAAACACCTCCAAGATTCATGCGGAACAACTGTGATCTTACCCGCAAAGACAGGGAATGAAAAAGAAATAGTCTTTGGAAAAGGAGAATCATCCCCTACTCCAGATCATTTCTTGGACAGTAATTCGGACGAAGAGAAACCCGGGCAACATTTCTCTCGGTACAGTTTGCAAGCGAACGATTATATGACAAACCGAGGTTATAACCTCTCAATCGGTGAAGGTCTTTATTTTGGTCAAGGTATTAGGGTTCCACCCCGTCCTGCCTATGTACCAAAAGGAA
>NW_017977497.1:0-890 GCF_001876935.1 Asparagus officinalis
CGGGTCGCAAAAACTTCCTGTTCTTCTTCGGAAAGCGGGAAAGTGGGGATTCTTTCATCATCTTCCCCTGGGATGGCAGAGACTCCAAAACAAGACTTCCCTTTCCCTTTAGACTTCCTCCCGGATGACGACCCGACCCATTGTTCATCTCCAATCAGATCAGGGTGAACCCAAAGGATTTCGCCATTTGGGGCTGTGTGCGGCACAAGTCCCTTTTGGCGCTGTCCGTGCGGGTCATCATTCACCGTCTTCATCCCGACTTTGGTGACGCGTTTTGGCTCGAACCAAGTTGTAGGCACCGACCCAAAACTGATTGACACTGCGTTTGCCCCCACATTCTTGGCTGGTTTCGGGGTTATGACCCCTACGTCGATTAACGCCTGGATCTTGTCCTTGAGGTGGTAGCATGATCTCGTAGGGTGGTGGACCGCTCTGTGGTACGCACAGTACTTTGGATCCGTCACCTTGCTGGCCCCCTCTTGATCCACGATCACCGGCAACTGGATTTTGTTGTTCTCCAACAAGTATTTGAAGATGCCGGGAACTTCATCATCTTTGAAGGAGTAGACTTTGGGAAACCTCGGCTCCGAAGACTTTTGTTTCTGAGGCCGTTGCTGCCAATGCGGCTGGGATTGTTGTGGCGCTCGTTGCTGCTGTTGTTGCTGAGGTTGCAATTGAAAAGTTTGGTTAGCATCAACGGCATTAGCATGAGCTTTACCTTTTCCTTTTTGGTTGAAGTTCTGTTTCGGAGGATTCGTTGCCGGTTGGCCTCTCTCCGTCTTCTTTCTCCTGAGGAACCGCTCAGCTTGCTCTCCTTGGATTTTCAGATCCTTCCATGTCTTGGATGGTGCTGTGCCCATTGCTTCCAACACGTCCAGTGAAAGGTTGTT
>NW_017977498.1:0-890 GCF_001876935.1 Asparagus officinalis
GCGGAACTTAAGCTTTTGAAGAAGACCAGCCCAGAAATTTACGCCACTCTCTGGGAAGTGATGTGTCACCTTCATATCTGCATGCAGCTGACGGGGACTCGCGGAAGCGGCATCAAACAAGTGTCTTGGGCGGAATATTTATTCCAGAACTTGACCATTAAAGGAGGCTCTGTGACCCGATTGCCTGTCAGTACTTTGGAAGAGATTCAGGCTCGTATTGACGACGCTACCTCCTATTACACCAATGAGGCCAAGGAGGATGTTTTCCCGGCTCACACAGAGTTTGAGAGCTTTCATTATCAAGCTCTAATTCCAATTTCTGACGCGGCGTTGCTGGCTGGATTCTTGATGCTGTGGCTCAAGCGTTGCATCGTTCCTACCAGGCCGGTCGATGCCCTTGCTATTGAGGTGGTCTACCCGGCTGTTCTCTTGGCACATGGGAGACCTGTGAGCCTCCTCAGCGCCATGGTGGGTTGCTTACAGTATGGACTGCGGGAGTTGGCCTCTGACTTTGTTGGTGTTACAGAGGTGGAGTCTGAGGGTCACAAGACTTTCAAAACTCCCAATCCCAGGGTACCAATGCCATATGCCTATTTGATGGCTTGGTACGTGCTTCACTGTCCTCCTTTGATGAGTGCAGCCTCTCCCCCGGAAGACTCATTCATCCCATTTGTGCAGCGACTAGAATCTGTGAAATGGGTGGGGGGTTACATGGTTAGAATTCGCCAAATCCTTGCGCGAGACACCAACTTCCACATCTACCGCTGTTTCCCTGATTTCAAGGGCGGTGTCTATGGAGCAGAATATCAGGATACGGCAGATCCTAATGGATTCACTCAGCTGAGCGGGGGTGTTTTCCACTGGCTTCTATCCATCAGGCCAGGCTATCT
>NW_017977499.1:0-890 GCF_001876935.1 Asparagus officinalis
GGAGCGCTTGGGTCCATTGAAAGGTCACCAAGTTTCAAATCAAACTGGGGGTCGAATTAATCCCCCCACAAAAGATGAGAAAGGGAAAGCCCCTATCACCGACCGCATCGGATTGCGAGTCGGAATACAAGATCCCGTTCAATTTTTATGTTCACAAAAACGTAAACTTGAACGGGCCACTTTTGAGAAAACTAACAAAACATCCCATGCCAAAGGGGAAGCACACTCATCTGAGGATGATGGTGTTTTACCAAGGAGCACATGCCAACACTCTATAGGTTGCTCCAGTTACCAAGCTGATGAGCTGTACTATAGAGCTGGTGGTATGGGGAAATCTCGAAAGAAGTATGTGCAGGACATGGAGTCTCGCTGCCCGTGCGCCAACATAATCAAGGCAGTGCTATCAGAATGCTCCTGTGCTCAAACTCCAAGAAGAATTTCGGTGTTTGACAGAATTTCCACCAGAACGTCTGAAGCCAAGCCTAGGCGTTTCCAGCGAAGAAGAAGGATTGTCAAAGATAGAGAATTCCCGAAGGTCACCATCAACATGGCCAGCAAAGGAGCATCGACAGGGGACAATCCCGAGTCAATCCCGTTGGTACCCTGGTATCTAACTCACCTACAGTCCGGAACCATTACACGAGGGACTTATGGTAGGGTTCGGACGAGATTACCATCAGAAGACGAAGCATCAGATGCCGGCTCCGCGATTGCTTCGGACACCACGGTATCCAGCGAGGGACAACCCCGCGAGGTACTCATGATCAGTGCCGAGCAAATGAACAAGATGCTTGAAGACGCCCTAGCTCGGAAGAAAGAAACTTTCAAATTCGAGATGGAAATGACCCTACAGCGGATGAGGGAGATGCACGATCAGCAACTCGCAGCTT
>NW_017977500.1:0-890 GCF_001876935.1 Asparagus officinalis
TTAACTAATGCAATGGAGTAGTAATTCTTTCCATAAACGAAACTGATCAAAATGGATTTTGATCTTCTCTGCTATCATTTAAACACAGTCATCTGACAATATTTACTTGCATGTTTACAACTCGAGTCCCAGCAGAAAATTCAGCAACACCATAAACTTGCATGTTTACAACTCAAGTCCCAGCAGAAAAATCAGTACACATTACAATACATTGCAATCAAACATAAACAACTAGGTAGTTAAATGTTGACAATAATTAGACCACTCCTGATTCAAGCTCCTAGTTAACACACTCCTCATTCAAGCTCCTGATTCATAAGCTCCTGATTCAAGCTCCTGATTCAAACAACAGAAATCAGTTTGAGAAACATATAAGCTTTTGAAGTAAGTTAGGTAATTATTTAAAAAATTAGTATTATTGAAGTAAGATAGCAAATCTGTTATTGAAATCAAGCGAGGGAAAAAAGGGGTAAAAGCCTTTGTACATCACAAATCAAAAGCATATACTTGGATCTAATTACTACAGCTTTTCAAAGGAGTCCTGACAGTCTTATGCTACGTAGTTTTTCTCCGCTTGGAAAGACTACTAGATCCTCAACTCAATAAGAGACACCCAGTATATGCAGAAGCGGACCATCCAAGTAATAGGTAGACTTTCTTTTAATTTTTTAACTAGCAAGAGAAACATCAGATTACATCACCACCTTCTAGTAAAAGAAAAGCCAATATACCAAGTGATAGGCAATAACAAGTCACAAGGCATTGAGGTCATGTTGCATCACTTGGTAAAATTGCGACTCACTAGCAACAAAGATCGCATAAAAGCTAAGAATATTCAATCTTTATTTAATTCTTCATACTAAAAAGCTAAGTCCTGGGATATGTTCTTT
>NW_017977501.1:0-890 GCF_001876935.1 Asparagus officinalis
CTCAATTTACTTTGCAGGTTTCTATGTCCCGTATGGCGAGGGGTCAATCCTCTACCGCGCCGACTGATGACGCGCCTCCCTCTTATGCCGGTGAGCTACTTTTTCTGGAAATTTACAAATTAGTCCATTTTTTCTTAGAAATTTGCAAATTGGCCCTTTTTCTTTTTTTACTCCCCGTTGTTCTCCTTGGTGAGGCAACCGGGAAAAGCCTTGATTCTCCTTGGTGAGGATCGACGCTTCAAAGATATGTTTTGCTTGGTCAAAACACTATCTCATAATAAATAAAGGGGGCGTTTTGTCGCTGCGTTGTGCCTTATAAGGCAGGGATATATTATCGATATACCCTATCTTATGAAGGCGCAACGTGGCCAAAACGTCACACCCTTTATAAGGCAATGACTCTATCTTACCCCTTCGTAAGATGAGTACAATTTCCTTTTATAACTGGAATTAACAAACACTTAATTGCTTGTTTTCAGTGGAGTATCCTTCCGGAGCCTTTTCATCGCATGCGGTGAATGGACGTCGTGACGAATATTATTCGACGTCTGATGATTTTTCGCTGATTCCACTTGCTTCCCAGTTTGTTTCGGGCACGTCGACAGAGGTTGCCCAAGTGGTGAAGGAAGGTGGACATCAAACCCTTCGTCAGCTGATTACAGATGCGCCCCTCGTGAAGGATGCTAGTTCTGTTCAGTCTCTCAGGAAGACTGATTTCTTGTTTGGCGATTCTGTCAGAGATCCCGATGCAGCATTTATCGACGCCGAGCAGTGGCTTCATAAGGCTGGCAGTAGTTTCTTCTATTTGCCGAGGATTCCTTGACATCGTTCTTTGACTGAGCTCAGGCGTCAGGCTGTGAAGCGGGAGATGTCGTGGCGTTTGACAGAGG
>NW_017977502.1:0-890 GCF_001876935.1 Asparagus officinalis
TATCACTGCTCGGAATAGTCAAAACCGGTGTTGTAGTTAACTTTGTCTTTAATGTCTCAAAAGACTTTTGGCACTCTGTGTCCCAAATGAACTGTACACCCTTTTTCGTAAGGCGTGTAAGTAGCGTCGCAATCTTCGAGAAGTCCTGAATGAATTTCCTGTAATAGCCGGCTAAACCCAAGAAGCTACGAATCTCTGTGACGGTCTTTGGCGGCTCCCATTCTAGTACTGCCTCAACCTTCGCCGGATCTACTGCAATGCCCTCTCTACTGATGACGTGGCCTAAAAATCTAACCTCCGATAGCCAGAATTCGCACTTGCTGATGTTCGCGGTGAAAATTGCCTTCATTGAATTCATTGTCATCTCAAGTAATTGATTTTTTTGGTTACAAAAGATCCGGTCTTTTTTAGATCCGGTTACAACGAAATCAAAGAAAATAAAAAAGATTACAACTTTATCCTTTAGAACAAATCGCGAGCTCCTGTTTTGCGGTCGCTCGCTTGTGTGGGTTCTTTGCCGACGCAGGACCCATATCGAGTCAGAAAGGCGGTCTTGGGAATATCCATCTCCCGGACTCGTAACTGGTGATAGCCAGAACGAAGATCAATCTTAGAGAAATAATGTGCTCCTTGTAGCTGGTCGAACAAGTCATCAATCCTCGGTAATGGGTACCTATTCCGGATGGTGACCTTGTTCAACTCACGATAATCGATACATAATCGCATACTACTGTCCTTCTTCTTCACGAAAAGGACTGGTGCTCCCCATGGAGAATGACTCCGACGAATAAAACCCTGAGATAACAACTCATCCAACTGGCTCTGTAGCTCCCTCATCTCAGCAGGTGCCATACGATAGGGTGCTCGGGATATCGGTGCTGTGCCCGGCT
>NW_017977503.1:0-890 GCF_001876935.1 Asparagus officinalis
ACCTAATTGCTCGGAAGCATCTGGGTACTTGTAGTGATACTCATTCCCGCTCCGGGTGGCGAAGGTTTCTTGCTCATCTTCAGAAGGTGGGAAGGCTGGAATTCTGTCGTCATCTTTTCCCGGAATAGCAGAAGCTCCGTAACAAGACTTACCTTTCCCTTTTGACTTTTTCTTGGAAGAGGTTCCCGTCCATTGTTCATCCCCCATCAAGTCTGGATGAACCCAAAGAATCTCACCATTGGAGGCTGTGTGTGGCACAAGTCCCTTCTGGCGCTCCTTGTGAGGATCATCGTTCACCGTCTTCACAGCTGCATTTATTACTGGTTCATGTTGGAACCAGTTTAAGGGAACAGAACCGAAGCTGATCGATACTGTATTTACTCCCACTCCCTTCTCCTTCGGCTGCTTCATTGTGATGACCCCGACATCGATGAGAGCTTGGATCTTGTCCTTAAGAGCATAGCACACCTTGGTAGGATGGTGCACCGCTCTATGAAATGCGCAGTATTTTGGATCATTGACTCTCTTGGCATCTTCTTGATCCTGGATTGGAGGCAATTTGATCTTGTTATTTTCAATAAGGTATTTGAAGATACCGGGATCTTCATCCTCTCTGAACGAATAGATTTTTTGGGAACTTCGGCTCCGAGGCTTTTGGCTTCGGGGTCTGCTGTTGCCACCTTGATTGTTGAGGCGCCTTTTGCTGCTGCTGTTGCGGCTGCGCTTGTACCTCGAACGTCTGATTTGCGTTCACGGCATTTGCATGCGCTTTTCCTTTTCCCTTAGGGGCAAAGTTTGGTTGTGGGGCATTATTAGCTATCTGACCCCTTTCTGCCTTCTTCCTTTTGAGGAATCGTTCGGCTCGTTCTCCTCGCACCTTCAGATCCTTC
>NW_017977504.1:0-890 GCF_001876935.1 Asparagus officinalis
AGACTTGAGCATAGCCACTGGAGAAAAAGTTTCATCGTAGTCCAAACCAGGTCTTTGACGAAAACCTTTTGCTACCAGTCTAGCTTTAAAAGTCTCTACTTTTCCATCTACACCTAACTTTTTCTTAAACAACCATTTTCAACCTATGGGTATCACCCCTTTAGGAGCATTGTCTAATATCCATACTTTGTTGGTGTACATAGAGTCTATTTCAGATTTCATTGCATCATGCCAAGCAACAGAGTCCCTACTCTGAGAGGCTTGCTGATAACTTAAAGGTTCGTCATCATCTATGACGTGATCTAACATGCCACCTTCAACTGAAAAATTATATTGTGTCTTAGGTGCATAAGATCGCCTTGGATATCTGTGGATTGGTTGAGATTCTTCTGGTATAACTGAATTTGCTGGTTCTACTAATTTATCAGTAATATTTTGTATCTCTGGAATTTCTTCCAGTTCTACCATGCTCCCACTAATTTCTTTTTTAAGAAATTCCTTCTCTAAGAAGGTAGCATGCCGAGAAACAATTATCTTTTGTTCATCGATGTGGTAGAATTAATATCCAATGGAATTCCTTGGATATCCTACAAATTTGCATAATACTGAGCGTGCCTCTAACTTTTTGGGATCTTGCTTCTTTGCATAAGCATGACATCCCCAAATCTTAATATAATTAAGATGTGGTTTCTTCCCACTCTATATCTCATATGGAGGTTTAGGTACTGTAGGCATATAAAATTGCTTATAGGTCCCTTAACTCAGCTCGGCACAAACCGACGAACCAACGAGGCGATGAGATCGACAAAATCGCACGCGACCAACGGAATGAATCCACCCGTGTGCAGAATCAAGCTAACGAGTTAAGGAATCAACGAGTCATCCAACCG
>NW_017977505.1:0-895 GCF_001876935.1 Asparagus officinalis
GCCACCCCCAGTGTTGTCGTCACTGGTGGGTCCACCCCCAGCGCTGTTATTTTTAGTGGGGCCACCCCCGGTATTCTTGGGTGGTACATCGGCCATGACGATTTCGACCTCCTCCGGATCGCTATCGACTGCGGCGTTCTGGGTGCGACGGCTAGATTCAACTAGCTGGTTTGACAAAGCTCGTATTCGTTGATCGTGCATTTGTCTCATCTCTTGCATAGCCACTTCCATTTCAAACTTGAAGATTTCCTTCTGCTTAGTCAGGGCCTCTTCAATGATTTTGGCTATCTGATCTGTATTGACCATGAGCACCTCTCGAGCTTGCCCTATGCTAGACGTTGTATCGTCGGAGGCGAGCGCGGAATGAGAATCTGAGAACTCATCATCGGAATGGACTCCTTCATGGACCCCATGGTCATTGTTATATCCGACGGCTTCTCGCTGAAGCTGAGCTATTCCCGAATTGACCCTGCTTCCCAAAGAGAAATTAGGGTCGGAATCACCTGAAATGATTGGGGATTTTCCCTTGTTGACCATGTTGATAGTCACTTCTAGGGGTTCATCATCTCGAGCAATCGATCCTCTTTGGTGGGAACGCCTTGATTTGGGCTTTGTCGTTCCATCGGAGATTCTCTCGGATATCGAGACCCTCTGTGGAGCGGTCTTGGGGCAGCTACAGGTTGATAATACTGCCCTGATGAATTTGGTACACGGACAGTGAGAATCCGCTTCCCGGGTACTTCTCTTTTTAGATTCATTCGCACCCCCAGCCTGATAGTACAACTCATCGACGTTGCGGTTGAAGTAACCTATCGGCTGCTCACACGGGTTCTCAGGTATAACGCGTTCGTATGTCTGACGCGTCTTCTTCTGAGTGTTCATTGCCTTGTTGGCC
>NW_017977506.1:0-889 GCF_001876935.1 Asparagus officinalis
ACCTTTAGGTAAAATCCGGATAATGTGTCAAATGGGAGATTTGAAGACAGAAGTCACATGTTATGTGATTGATGCTGAGACGTCGTATAATTTACTATTAGGTCGGCCTTGGATCCATAGTAATGTTATAATTCCCTCAACTCTCCATCAGTGTTTGAAATATGTCGACACTGATAATAGGGTTAGAACGGTGGTCGCGGATAAGCAACCATTTAAAGGGTATGAGAATTATTTCACTGATTCTCTTCTTTATGGTAACGAATCCGATACTGAATCATCGGCCCAAGGCACGGACAGCGGAGGAGAAGCTGATACCGAAGCCGGATTTGATTACAATGGCGGTTATGTTCTAAATGACATTGTACCCTTTATAATCAACATTGACGATGATCAAACGTCAGAGGGTAGTTGTAACTGGCAACTTGCCACTAATGAAATAAATAATGATTTAGAGTACTCTCTGTCTCTTGATGATGTGATAACAGAATTGTATGATAATCCTGATTTGTATATGCCGCTTCGGTCGTCCTATGTACCAAAGGAACGCCTCCAGCATTCTTTCGGAACAACCATGATCATCCCGAACAAGATAGGAGGTGCAAGAGAATACCAGATCATTTCCTAAGTGAAGATGAAGATGATGACAAACCTGGTCGGCATTTATCTAAGTATAGTCCAGAAGCGCGCAAGCTCATGGAAAAGCAGGGGTACGATTTCACACTCGGAGAAGGTCTATACTTCGATCGAGGTCCTCGTAATCCAGCAAAAGCGGTATATGTACCAAAAGGGAAATTTGAGGATCATTATAAATACGGGCGATGCTTAGGCTATGTTTCCTCGTCCGATGAGGAATGTGGTTGGCAGATCATCGATCAAATTGCTAACAAAA
>NW_017977507.1:0-889 GCF_001876935.1 Asparagus officinalis
TAGGAAAGCGGGTACATCCTCTTCATGCTAGGAAGGAAGAATAAACGATCATCGACTCTGCGCAGCATCTGGGAGTCTTCTACATACCCGACCTGTCCATCGGCAAATATATGGTCACCGAATAAAAATGAGGGTTTGACAAATTGATCCAGACCCGCAGGAGTTTCCAGATCCAGATCGGTGATCAAAGCCCTAAGGGTAGAACACTCAGCAAACCTAATTAAATGCGTTCGTTCCAAACTTGGGAATGTGCATAAAGGAATTTCTCTACGAAGACCAAAAGCTCTCCCCACTTCGGGATCATCAGTGTAGTTGAAGTGCTGCTCCGGCAGAAGTGGCACATTGGGAAAAAGCACTGTAAAATCAGAAGCAATAGTTAGTAGCAGAGAGAGGTTGCTAACATGAAATAAACACGAAGAGTAAATTCTACGTGGTAAGCTTTAATACAAGAGCCAATCCTTGTATTGATGCTTGAACGCAGAGATAAAATCCTGCGTTACAACATTTGAACGCAGAGATAAAATCCTGCGTTACAACATTTGAACGCAGAATTCTAAGCCTGCGTTTCCAATTTTTAACACAGAGCCCTAAACTCTGCGTTCCCAATTTTAACATAGAGAATTAACTCTATGTTTCCTAAACGCAGTCGTAAGTCTGCGTTTCCAATTTGTAACACAGAGCTGTAACTCTGCGTTTCTGATAGAGAACGAGTCATCTTCCTCGTTAAGGAGAACCCATCTAGGGTTTTCAGAAAACTTGTCGAAACAAGTTGCCACGGCCACCACTTACCATGGCAACAAGGTCCAGGTGACAGCGACGACAATGTCGGAACGCTCGTCAAAGCAGCGACATCGCCGGTGTTCTCGGCCGGCGACGCCTCCGAAGCCGC
>NW_017977508.1:0-889 GCF_001876935.1 Asparagus officinalis
TCCAATTCTATTACGATGCAGTTTCTCAAACCCTGTATCGTAGATCACATGATGGAATTTTGCTTCGATATCTCTCCCGTAAGGAGGCAAAAGAAGCTCTTAAGGAAGCTCATGACGGAATGTGCGGAGCTCATCAGCCTGGAGCTAAGTTAGGCGATCGTCTTCGACGAATTGGTTATTATTGGCCGAAGATGTTCGCAGACGCGGTGGACTACGCCAGACATTGCCACGAATGCCAAATTCATGGCGATTTTATCCACCAAGCGCCGGGTAATCTACATCCTACATCTGCAACTTGGCCATTTGAAATGTGGGGCATGGATATCGTGGGACCAATTTCTCCTCCGACTTCCAAAGGACACCGGTTCATTCTGGCCGTGACCGACTATTTCTCCAAATGGGCGGAGGCAATCCCGCTAAAAGAAGTCAAGACAAAGAACGTGATCAAGTTCATTAAACATCATGTCGTATATCGCTTTGGAGTCCCGAGACGAATAGTTCACGACAACGGGACACAATTCGTTAGCTTTGGATTTCAGAGATTCTGTGATAAATTTCGCATCCAAAGTGTCGCATCCACGGCATATTATCCGCCGGCAAACGGCCTTGCAGAGGCTTTTAACAAAACTATCGTGAAGCTCCTCAAAAAGTTCGTGTCCAAGAGCCGACGCGATTGGGACGAAAGACTCGGTGAATGTTTGTGGGCCTACCGTACAACAGTAAGGACCCCTACAAGAGCTACGCCGTTTTCTTTGGTATACGGCTGTGAGGTCGTACTGCCATTAGAAATCCAAATTCCTTCATTAAGAGTCGCTATCGTAACCGGATTGACAAATGAAGAGAAACACGAGCGACGTCTGCAAGAGCTTGAAGCCTTAGACGACAAACG
>NW_017977509.1:0-889 GCF_001876935.1 Asparagus officinalis
TACTGTTGTACGGTAGGCCCACAAACATTCACCGAGTCTTTCGTCCCAATCGCGTCGGCTCTTGGAAACAAACTTCTTGAGAAGCTTCACTATGGTTTTGTTAAAAGCTTCTGCAAGACCATTTGCTGGCGGGTAATACGCCGTGGATGCGACACTTTGGATGCGAAGTTTATCACAGAATCTCTGAAATCCAAAGCTAACGAATTGTGTCCCGTTGTCGTGAACTATTCGTCTCGGGACTCCAAAGCGATATACGACATGATGTTTAATGAACTTGATCACGTTCTTTGTCTTGACTTCTTTTAGCGGGATTGCCTCTGCCCACTTAGAGAAATAATCGGTTACGGCCAAAATGAACCGGTGTCCTTTAGAAGTTGGAGGAGAGATTGGTCCCACAATATCCATGCCCCACATTTCAAATGGCCAAGTTGCAGATGTAGGATGTAGATTACCCGGCGCTTGGTGGATAAAATCGCCATGAATTTGACATTCGTGGCAATGTCTGGCGTAGTCCACCGCGTCTGCGAACATCTTCGGCCAATAATAACCAATTCGTCGAAGACGATCGCCTAACTTAGCTCCAGGCTGATGAGCTCCGCACATTCCGTCATGAGCTTCCTTAAGAGCTTCTTTTGCCTCCTTCCGGGAGAGACATCGAAGCAAAATTCCATCATGTGATCTACGATACAGGGTTTGAGAAACTGCATCGTAATAGAATTGGAGGGCCTTCCGTTTGATAGTGGCCGCTTCCTTGTGGTCATCGGGCAAAATTCCTTATATAGCATAATCGATGTACGGGAATCGCCAATCTCGTGGTTCGAATTCCATCGAGGTTGTACAGACTTCTCTTATTGATGTCTCCTCTGAGCTTTCCTCTGTAGGAATCCTG
>NW_017977510.1:0-889 GCF_001876935.1 Asparagus officinalis
CTCGTATACCTTATTGGAGTATTTTTCATGTCCGAATGAACCGAACCGGCCTAATAATGACCCAAAAAGGTAGTAATTAGGCTCAAAAAAAAAATCCTCCGACCCTTCCGAATGTGTGGGAGAGGAAAGAATAAACAAAGGACTGAACCCTCGGTCGATTTGAAGTTGTTTCGATGCTCGGTTCAGCTTCAATTTGAATTCTGGTTCAAATCTGGTTCAAACTGGTTCAACCTGGTTCAACCTGGTTCAAGACTGGTTCAACCTGGTTCAAGGCTGGTTCAGGACTGGTCCAAGACTGGTTCAGACTGGTTCATCCTGGTCTGGTCTGGTTCAGTCTGGTTTGGCCTGGTTCAGCCTCTTTTGAACTGATTTGGACTGGTCTGGTCTGGTTCAACCTGGTCCGGTCTGGTTCAAGGCTGGTTCACCTATAAAAGCCTCTCTTTTCCTCTTCTCTAGGGCCGGCCACCCTCTCCCCTTCTTTTTTGCTTTTCTCTTCCCTCGAGCATATTTCTCTTCCCTCGTGCATCCTTTCTCCCTCAAATCTTCATAATTGTCTTAGATCCATCCTTCCTTTTGATCTTTGACTGAGAAATCCCTCAGAAATCTTCATATAAAAATTTCTCTCAGGCCCCTCGAGCACGTGGTTCGAGCCTCTTTCAAGATCTGATTTTTATTGGATCCACGAACTTTTCCCCAGGTAAATTCTCCACAATTTTAGCATATTTCATGCTTAATTCAATTTATGAATTTGTGGGATCGCATGTGAGGGTTAGGATTATGATTTGGCGCCTCGAGCTCATCTTTAAGGGGGGTAGAATTACAATAAAAAGGGAAATTTTTTCTGGATCTGACCCCCTGATTTATTTTGCAGATCATCATGTCGCGTGTC
>NW_017977511.1:0-889 GCF_001876935.1 Asparagus officinalis
GAATTTTAGTGTTTTTTTTTCTTTTTCTTGGTTTTGAAAAATTATACTTTAAACTTTTGAATATGAAAATAATTTTTTTTAATTAATTCTTTTGTTTTCATGGTTATTGTTTTTGTTTTGATGAGAGGTTCATGTTTATATAACCCCCCGGATTTATTGGGTGTTTATTCCCAAATCATGTTTACCGGATGCTTAAATGATTATATGGGTTGGAACAAGCTCAAGAACTTGATATAATTGTTGCCTCTCTTAAAAATTGTGTTTTGATTTGTTGCTTTTGAATTCATTATAATTCACTTATATGATGATATTTATGTGTTTGTGCTAATGGATCATCTATTCGTGCTTTATAATGTATTCTATGAGTGGTTTGATCAAGTTATGTAAAGAAAAATTTTTCTTTATTGATCAAAAATTGTTTTTTAATATAAACTTTGATTTATGATTTCTTTTGGTTGGATTTGTTTTTATTTGAAAAACTTTTTGCATGATTCTCATGTTCCTCTTCTTTTGATTTCATAAATCTATTCTTTTATATGGTTTTTATATTTTTTTTGTGTAAATGAGACACTATTTTCATATTGACATATTTATATGTGTTCTCATTATCTTCATGTATGTGAGTAAATTTTTAGCATATTCATGTATGCTTGCTCACATATGTTTTGCCATGATCTTCATTGTATATACTCTATATGGCTTTTTGATAGGGGGAGCAATCCCTATATATATATTTTTTTTATACTCACCTATGCTTATTGATAGGGGGAGCTTCCGCTCTCTTATTCTTTTTGTCCCCTTTTTGATGTTGTCAAAGGGAGAGAAATATTGTGAGTATAGTCCTTCTTGTTTATATGCATGATATATTATACTTTGTATATTCATTTCC
>NW_017977512.1:0-889 GCF_001876935.1 Asparagus officinalis
ATCCCTTCTTAGGCTTCGGGATGAAATTCCCCAGACTGGAATTCTGGTGTCTTCTTCAATCGGTGAAAAACTAAACCGGTAACGCGTGTTAGGCGTAGACTTACCTCTATTTAGGAGTTGAGATAAAATTCCCCGTGCGTGTGAGGCACGGATTATGGTGTTAACAACAACCTGCCACAATGTTGAATACGTGGTCTTTTGTCCTTTTTACGGTCAAAGACTAACCGGCAACGCGTGTTAGGCGCTGACTCATCCCTTCTTAGGCTTCGGGATGAAATTCCCCAGACTGGAATTCTGGTGTCTTCTTCAATCGGTAAAAGACTAAACCGGCAACGCGTGTTAGGCGTAGGCTTATCTCTATTTAGGAGTCGAGATAAAATTCCCCGTGCACCAAGTGCCCGGATTGAAAGTTGAGAATTGTGTCTTTTCTAAGAGCAAAGACAGACTGAGAAATGGGAGAGGAAGAATTTTATATTCTATCTCCCGGTGCTGAAGAGGAAGAATTTTATATTCTATCTACAGCTGGAAAGGAAACTCGAGGTGGGATCTCCACCCCCAGAGTCCGGAAGGATTAAGAGTGAGATATCCACTCTGAGAATCTGAAAGGTTCGAACGACCCTAACTTTTATAGGATTGGTCATTTGAACCCAAAGAATCCCTCATTCATTGAGGAGAAAACCCAATTTCAACCCTAACTTTTATAGGTTTGGTGAAAAAGGGGACAAAGGTGGATTTTCGTTTATCGAAAAGGAACGACTCGGTCTTAGTCTTAACTACTTGTAGACTTGACTAAGTGAGATCGGGAACAATCCTAACTTTCATAGGTTTGACTGTTCAAATTGAAAGTGGACCTCTCGTTCATGGAAGGAATCGAGAGAGGAATTTGGCT
>NW_017977513.1:0-889 GCF_001876935.1 Asparagus officinalis
TGCCTTCGTCAGATTCTGCGACAAGTTCAAAATCGAAGATGTTTCGTCGACAGCTTACTACCCCGCTGCAAACGGATTAGCTAAAGCGTTTAACAAGACGATCATTAAGATCCTGTCCAAGCTCATGAAGACCAATAAACGAGACTGGGATGACAAACTCGGTGAAGCACTCTGGGCTTATCGCACCACTATACGCACGCCCACAGGTGCTACCCCGTATTCGCTGGTATACGGGTGTGAAGCTGTGCTACCGCTAGAAATTCAGATTCCGTCCCTTCGGATCGCCCTCGCAACGGAGATGACGACGGAGGAACAACATCAGAAGCGTCTCGAAGAGCTTGAGAGGCTGGATGAAAAGCGCTTGGAAGCTCAACAGCAAATTGAGTTTTATCAGGCCAGGATGTCTAGGGCTTTTAACAAAAGAGTCCGACAGAGAAGCTTCAAGGAAGGAGATCTGGTCCTCGCTGCTCGCCGACCAATAATTCTCACCTCCAAGAAGAAAGGTAAATTCGAACCCAAATGGGAAGGACCGTTTGTAATAGACACAGTCTATTCAAACGGCGCATATCGCCTGATTACTCAAGAGGGCGCCAGGCAATTAATGCCAATAAATGGGAAGTTCCTGAAAAAGTACTATCCCTAGTACATTCAGGATAACTCGTTTACCGGGAAGTTCCTCGAAGAATATTACACTTAATATTCTAGAGGATAACCCAAAATCATTGTCACCACCAAAATCCCTCACTGATCAGTTTTAATTGACAGTGAGTCCACCAAAAATGTCCATCTGACCCTCTTGACTCTTTCCATAGACAAGAATGTCCCCTTTCAGATCAGAGTCTCCTTTCGATAAACGAAAGAACTCTTTTCTTTTCTCTTTGGTCAAGCC
>NW_017977514.1:0-889 GCF_001876935.1 Asparagus officinalis
AGGTATATCCTTCATAAATTCAACATTTTTTATGCTTTATTCAATTTATGAATTTGTGGGACCACGGGTAAGGGTTCGGATTATAATTTGGCGCCTCGAGCTTATCTTTTAGGGGATAAAAATATGATCTTTTTTTAGATCTGACCTCTTGATTTCTTTTGTAGGCCATTATGTCGCGAGTCTCGAGAGGTCGTTTTCCTGCTGCATCGGCTGATGGCGCGCTTCCTTCATATGCTGGTGAGCTACTTTTTTGGCATATTTGCAAATTTACAAATTAGTCCCTTTTTTTGTATATTTGCAAATTGGTCCCTTTTATCCCCCGTTGTTCTCCTTGGTGAGGCAACCGGGAAAGGCCTTGGTTCTCCTTAGTGAGGATCGACGCTTTATGGAAATTTTGCAAATTAACCTTTTTTTTTTTGAAAATTTGCAAATTAGTCCTTTTACCCCATTTTGCTCTCTTTGGTGAGGCGATCGGGAAAAGCCTTGATTCTCCTTGGTGAGGATCGACGCTTTAAGGGTGGGTTTTGCTTGGTCAAAACCACATCTCATAATAAAGGGGGCGTTTTGACGCTGCATCGTGCTTTATAAGGCAGGGATATATTGTCGATATACCTTATCTTATAAATGCGCAATGTGGCCAAATCGTCTCGCCCTTTATAAGGCAATGACTCTATCTTACCAATTTGTAAGATGAGTTCAATTTCCTTTTATATCTGAAATTAACAAACACTTAACTGCTTGTTTTCAGTGGAATATCCTTCCGGAGCTTTTTCGTCGCATGCGGTGAATGGACGTCGTGACGAATATTATTCAACGTCTCATGACTTTTCGCCCATTCCGCCTACTCCTCAGTTTGTTCCGGGCACGTCGATAGAGGTTGTCGAAGTAG
>NW_017977515.1:0-889 GCF_001876935.1 Asparagus officinalis
AAAAGCTCGTTGGTTTAAAGCTGCTCGGGAAGCCCACGAAGCTCTCAACCCAACTGACGCCGAAGTTGCATCAAATGAAGTTCCACCGACCTCCTATCAGGTCAACCCAACTCCCGCCAACGCCTCCACTATTCAGGGCGTTGTGACTCTCTCAAAGAGAGCCCGCCAGAGGCGTCGTCAACGCCTCGCGCGGCAATTCGCTAAGGCGATGGAGTCTACGGACGGATTCCGCTACCACGCGGAGTTGAAGAACAGAAGAGGCAAACAGCCTCAACCACCAATGAATGGCGACTCTTCCAAGCCGCCAAAGAAAGAATGGGTCCGCGTCAAACGGAACCGTTCAACGCTCGAAGAGCGCATTCGCAAGCGCCGGGCGATGTCAGCGCAGGCACGGGCTCAAGCTCAGGAAGCCCGTAGAAAGCTGCAAAAGGAGGTGGAGAAGAAGCCACCACCAACACGCCAAGTCTGGAAGCCTAAGTGTGAAGTGGCGAGTCAGGCCAAAAAGCAACCAGTGCAGCCTTCTAAGGAAGGTCAAACTCCGGCGAGTCAACCAAAGTCGCCGTCAATCCTAATAACTTCTCCGGGAGATCATGCAGAGTCATCCCGCAAGAAGAAATCAATTTTGGAGCGCCTCGGTCCAGTCCCTGACGTAAGAGGTAAAGCTCCAATTCACGAGCGTTTGGGCCCGATGAAGAAGCCCAGAACGACTCAACATACTGGGGGTTGCCATCACCTCCAGCATGACAAAGAGCTCAAGGCAGCTGCGCGCACCAGTTTGCGCATTGAAGTCCAAGAGCGCGCCAAAAATTCACGCCCAAATAGGCATGTTTTGAGGCGGGTAACCTTTGAAAGCCCAAAGAAGGCAAGTAACCCTCAGATGGAAACATTA
>NW_017977516.1:0-889 GCF_001876935.1 Asparagus officinalis
GAATTCGACTAATTCTTCATCACCCCCTGCGTCTTCATCCGGATGACTGGTTGAAGTCATGTTTACCGTCAGACTCTTAAAGAAGGATCCAACACTGACGTCAGATTCACAAGAAGATATTCTGGATGAATGATCTTGGCCCAGATAATTACTGATTTCATCTTCTGAGGCGGAGGGAGTTGTGACATAACCTAAACCACTTCTGGTTTTGTGGTAATAATCTTGAGGTTTTCCTTCAGGGGCTAGAGACATTCGGACTGGGGTTCGTCTACCTTTCCCGAAATTCAGACCCTGTTTTTCATTAAAATTATACCCCATTCGTTTCATCAATTGGATGGAATTGGGTTCGTGATAATGAAACTGAGGAACTCCATCGTCTTCCTCTGAACTTCCTCGCTTAAGTTGTTCGGGTTTGACTCTGCCGAACTGGATCGGCTTCTGCCCTTTCCTTTTGGACGGGACTTTGTAGAAAGCCTTTTGTGCGTCTTCCACTTCTTCATTGGAAGCGAAAGATGACTTGATTGGCATTGTTAGACATGCCTCTGTGCACAATGCGTGCCATGAGTGGGTACCTGCATCACGATCATTTACTATTTGTCCAACTTTAAAGGATTCATCAGACAAGTACGCCAAAATAAAATCTTCATTAATGCACCACTCGCCCTCACTCGGTACATTATTATTGTTCTCGACTGAACCCATTACATCAAAGTTTAACTCCCATGGACAATTCCCTTGCGGATCTGGTTCAACGTCTGCCTCATTACCGCTGTCAACGTCTTCTTCTTCTTGTGATTCTGAATAGAAAACAGAATCAGTGTGAAAGTTCTCCACTCCTCGGAAAGGGTATTTTTCTGCAATCAGGGTTCGAACTTCGCCCTCGTTATTG
>NW_017977517.1:0-889 GCF_001876935.1 Asparagus officinalis
TTTTAAGTTTGGTAGTTGTAAATTATATGTTTCATGTGTTGGTGGTAATTTTTTAAATGTTAGTATATTCTTATAACTCTAAAATTTTGAGGGTGTCTTTTGCAATTATTAAAACTATAGATTAATTTTGAAAAAAATTAAATTTCAGCGGTCTACCAATCGACGAATTTGATGTGCGCTAGTTAAAAATTTTGAAAATTTAGAGTTTTTTTTTATAATTTTTAAATTTTGAAGGAGTTTTTAAAAAATTTTGAGGTTAATTTTGGCAAATTTTAATTTTTTAGATGTCTAAGGGTAATATCTTGAATTCATCTTATGTTATTTACAAATTTTAGAATTTTAGGGTGGCTTTTTCATCTTATGTTATTTACAAATTTTAGAATTTTAGGGTGGCTTTTTATAATTTGAACTTTTGAAGGTGTTTCTATAATTTTTGAGATATTGAGGGTGTTAATTAAAAAATTTAAATTTAAATGTTAAAAAATTTAGGTGTATCATGGTAATCTCTTGAATTCATCTGTGTTGTTTGTAAGTTTTAAAATTTTAGAATTTTAATGTGTTTGTCTGTAATTTAAACTTTTGAGTGTGTTTCTATAATTTTTGAGACATTGAGGTGTTAACTGTAAATTTTAAATTCTTTGCAAACTGATGTTTATTTTTTAATTTCATGTTTTTTATTTTAAGTTTTGAGACATTGGGATGATTTTTATAATTTTGAACTTTTTAGGGTCTTTTCTGTAATTTTAAAACTTTTTATGTTTTTTTTGCAATACTTCATGTATTATAATATGTTATCTGCTTGTAATTTTTTTATCTTAATAAACTAATATCATTTTTATGTTTTATATATTTTATTTATATTAGTTTTTTTAAATTGTTAAGCTAAACA
>NW_017977518.1:0-889 GCF_001876935.1 Asparagus officinalis
ACTCTACCGGTGGCTGGAGGCTGCTCTGCTACTGGAGGTGGAGCATATGGAACTACCTATCCCTGATGGACCTCTTGAACTGCACGAACTTATCCTTTAATCTACGCAAGTACTGGCGGTGCCTCTAGTCTCATCTGTTGGCCCTGACCTCGGTCCTGAAATCAATTCTGCTGCTGATTTTGCCCTCTCCCTTGCTGGGCTCCTGCTGGTGTACTGCGACACTCTGATGCTTTGTGGCCAATCTTGTGACACTTAAAACAAGTGCCCTGGAACTTGCACTATCGAGGCGCTCTCTGATCCTGCTGGGGTCCTCTCTTATGAGGGCCTTGCTGCTATTGTTGCTGCTGGGTTCCTGAAAAAGATCTCTTATTCTTGCCTTATCCTTAGTATTCCCTTCATTGTCCTTCTAAAACATAGCTGATTCATTCTCCTGTGATGTGGCAGCATCCGCTACCTCTCGAATTGAATAGAACCTCCTAGAAACGAGGTATCGACGAAGGTTAGGGCGAAGTCCAGCTAAAAACATCTGTGCATAGTATTCTCCAGTCTGCCACATGCTCGTAAATTGAAGTAGGCTCATAAATTTGCTCTCAAAATCAGCTACTAACATGTCCCCCTGAGATAATCTAGATAACTAAAGCTCTTTCCCAGCCCGTGCTGCCAAAGAGATGTACTGCTCATCAAAAAAGTAGACGAAATCCTCCCAGGTGAGGGTCATCCTCTGCATTGGAGTAAACTAAAGCCAATACCATCTCCCTGCATCTCCTTTGAGACTGTAGGATGCCAGCCTCTGCTTCTGAACCAATGTCACATTAAGTATCTCAAGGATGTTACCTACATCCTCCTTCCACTTATGTGCTGCAAGAGAATCTGATAGTCCCTGAAACTC
>NW_017977519.1:0-889 GCF_001876935.1 Asparagus officinalis
TATTCACATCGATCCTGATAAGGTAAAGGCGATTAATGAATTGCAACCTCCAAGGAACCTCAGGGAGCTTAGAGGATTGCAAGGACGATTAGCTTATATTCGTCGATTCATCTCGAACCTCTCGGGAAAATGCCAACCATTCTCCAAGCTCGTAAAGAAGGGCGTGTCTTTTGTATGGGATGACGCTTGTCAAAAGGCATTCGAGAGTATTAAAGAATATCTCTCGAAACCTCCTGTACTCGTTGCACCGAAATCGGGCAAACCGTTCTTGATTTATGTCAAGGCGACGAGCCACTCATTAAGTGCATTACTTGCACAAGATGACGATAACGGTCATGAGCAGGTAGCATACTATTTGAGCCAAACCATGGTAGGCGCCAAATCTCGATATCCTATGATCGAGAGAGAATGCCTCGCCTTGGTGTTCGCTATTCAGAAGATGCGGCATTATCTGGTCGGGCAGACTATTTATGTCATCTCTAAAGTTAATCCGGTTCGAGTATTCATGACTCAACCAGCTTCCATGAGCTGGCGATTAGCAAAATGGGCCTTACTCTTGTCCCAATACGACTTACATTTTAAACAACAGAAGTCAGTAAAAGGGCAGGCCATCTGTGATCTCCTGGCAGCTAATCCAACTACGGACACCGCCGAGATATATGACGATCTACCCGACGAAGCCCACGAGGTCAACGCAACTTCGCATCAACAAGTATGGCGTTTGTACTTCGATGGCGCTTCCCGAGCAGCTATTGTCACAGGTGCTCCTGGAAGTTCTAAGATTTCTTCCGGGGTGGGAGTTATCTTAGTTTCCCCAGGAAAACATGTGATGCCTCGCGCCTACTGGCTAACCGAGCCATGCTCGAATAATGTAGCAGAGTATAACGCA
>NW_017977520.1:0-889 GCF_001876935.1 Asparagus officinalis
CTCCAGATCCGCCTCTCCAAACGGGTACAGAAAGGTAACCTCTCTCATAAATGTTTGCAGGTCCTTCAGTTCGAAAATCCAAGACCCCGTTGCCGCCTCTGCACTTGCACCAAGCGACGTCCCTGCGTCATCCAACGTGGTTGAGATCGCAGATCCGGACTCCTCTTCCGCCGAGGAGATGGCTTCTGAAGATGCTCCAGCATTATCAAAGAGAGCACGACAAAGACAGCGTCAACGTCTTGCTCAGGCTTTGGAGGATCCGCTATAACGTAGATCTAAAATCCAGGCAACGCCAGGAGCAACAACGGCAAACAACCAGCCCCTCCTCCGAAACAGAAACGAATAAATGGGTTCATGTCAAAAGAACCCGTTCTACTCTCGAGGAGCGAATCCAGAAGCGCCGCGCCTTGCGTGCGCATGCCCGAGCCCTGGTCCAAAAAGCACGAGAAATGCTAAAGGGAGAGGCCGTTAAGAGATCGCCGAGATCCGAACGAGTTTGGATGCCTAAGGCCAAAACAACGCCTGAGGTAAAAGCAGGTAATATTGCTCTCCAACCTTCATCAATTTCAGATCTCGAACCTCTGGAAAAGCCCCACCGTAGCGCGGATTTCCCCAAGTTCAAGAATCCTCCGAAGGATCGTATCGGTGCTCTACCCGAGAATCAAGGAAAAGCGCTCGTCAAGGAAAGCTGGGGATCGTTGAAGGAGCTTCGAACCAACATCCAGACTGGGGGTCGTACACGATCTCCTAACAAATCGATCTCTGCAACAACCAGCTCAGCGGTGCGTGCAAAGAACCAAGAGCCCGTTAAGGTTTCACCAAGGAGTGATTCCAAACGTGCGACTCTTGCGGAGGCCAACAAGGCAATGTTTACTCAGAAGAAGACGCG
>NW_017977521.1:0-888 GCF_001876935.1 Asparagus officinalis
CCAGATCTGGATGAGCAAGTCCTCGAAGTCCTAAAGTTTGAATCTTTTTTAGATCTGAGTCTTTAATCCGGCAGGGCTTCGCCTCCAAAAAATCCAACCTCTTCAAATGAACAAAGGGGGGCCTATTTATAGGCTCTCTGAACTGTGCCCACGCACAGATCTGGGTCGGCCACCTATGGGTGGCCGGCACTGGGCCGAGCCACCCATAGGTTGAAGAATAAGAAACTTATGGTAAAAAACAAGCTATAAAATTTTAAACAAAAAGAATAAGAAACTTATGGTAAAAAACAAGCTATAAAATTTTAAACAAAAAGAATAAGAAACTTATGGTAAAAAACAAGCTATAAAATTTTAAACCATGAAAAGATTTCACCTTTTACAGCAAAAAATTATGCTTTTTATGGTAAAAAATAAACAACTCACATACTGAATCTAGATTCACTGCTGTGAATCGAGATTCACTGCAGTGAATCTAGATTCACTTATGCGTGTCTTCGTTTTTCAACTGGTTTCTTCAAAAAACAAAAAACTTTTCAGACTAAAAGGTGAACTATTTCACCTTTTACAAGATGTTGAAGACAGAGAGAGAGTTGAGCGAACCTTGGAGGGTTGACGGAGCGGATCTACGGGTTCGGCGTTGGCGTCGTCGGAGGTGGATGATGGCGAGGTGGCAGGGGGTGGAGGAGCTCGGATCTGGGTTGTTTGATGGTGAGAGAAAGGAAGAGAGAGAGGGCTGGTTCAAGCTTTTGGGAAATGGAGGAGAGAGAGAGAGAGAGAGGAGAACGTGAGAGGATTGGTTTTTAGTGGTTCAAGCTTTTAGGAAATGGAGTAGCATTAATTACCTCTCTTTAGTGGGCTGTTTATTTTACCTTATTACCCTTATGCAGC
>NW_017977522.1:0-888 GCF_001876935.1 Asparagus officinalis
TTCATCGTCGCTCGTTAACACTGAACCGGTTGTGGAGAACTATAGGCAATTTTTGATGCCTACAAGCACGTTGAGTTTGAGAAACGCCAATGACTGGCAGATGGGAATGTTGGTGGATCCACTGTCGTTTAATTTGATCAGCGGATGGTTTGGTGAGGAAAGATTAACCTATCAGAAGATTGGATCTCTTCTCACAAAAATAACTCATAAGAGTTAGGGAATAAGAAGGGACATTCTGACCTTTAGAGTTCGAATGTGAATTTCTTGTTCACCAATTCCACAATGATTGGGTTATCCCTAAGAATACCCCTGTGGTATTCTTTCGGGAACTTCCCGATGCATTGGATTATCCACCCCCAGCTTCTCTCTTGGAACTGGGTTTGATTTTGTTATCTGGCCGGGTTATCCTTAAGAATATTAGTGTAATATCCTCCAGGAACTTCCCGTTAATGGTAGGAAATAGTTTAGACTCATATACCTATTGGAGTATCAGGGAGCAGTTTAACCTCTTATACCGGTCGGAGGATCAAGAAGCAGTTTATACTCTTATACTTATCGGAGTGTTGAGAAGCAGTCTATACTCATATACTCGTCGGAGTCGGAGAAACAGTTTATACTCTTGTACTCGTTGGAGTGTGAAGAAGCAGTTTATACTCATATACTTATCGGAGTTGTAAGAAGCAGTTTATACTCATATACTTATCGGAGTTGTGCCGTTTTCAATTGGCTTACCCTAGCGTTATAACGCCGGCTTCAACCAAGGTCTGGATGCTATTTTTGAGAGCACAGCAATCCTTGGTGGGATGGAGGATCCTCCTATGATACTCGCAGTACGTTGGATCCGCAGAATCATCATCTTCCTCCTGATGCGTGATGGGCGGAAGCTTG
>NW_017977523.1:0-888 GCF_001876935.1 Asparagus officinalis
ATTAGTTGCTCGTGAAGCGCCATCGAAGTATAAGCGCCATATTTGTTGGTGAGAAGTTGCATTGACTTCATGGGTTTCATCTGGTAAGCCGTCATATATTTCGGCGGTATCCGTCGTTGGATTGTCAGCAAGGAGATCGCATATGGCCTGTCCTTTGACCGACTTCTGTTGCTTGAAATGCAAGTCGTATTGGGACAGGAGTAAGGCCCATTTTGCTAACCGCCAGCTCATGGAAGCCGGTTGAGTCATGAATACTCGAACCGGATTAACTTTAGAGATGACGTAAATGGTCTGTCCAACCAGATAATGCCGCATCTTCTGAATAGCGAATACCAAGGCGAGGCAATATCGAGACTCGGCGCCCACCATGGTTCGGCTCAAGTAATACACTGCCTGCTCGTGACCGTTATCGTCATCTTGTGCAAGCAATGCACTTAATGAATGGCTCGTCGCCTTGACATAAATCAAGAACGGTTTGCCCGATTTCGGTGCAACGAGTACGGGAGGTTTTGAGAGATATTCTTTAATGCTCTCGAATGCTTTCTGACAGGCTTCATCCCATACAAATGATACGCCCTTCTTTGCGAGCTTGGAGAATGGTTGGCATTTTCCTGAGAGGTTCGAGATGAACCGACGAATATAAGCCAATCGCCCTTGCAATCCTCTGAGCTCCCTGAGGTTCCTCGGAGGTTGTAATTCATTGATCGCCTTTACCTTATCAGGATCGATGTGGATACCTTTGGTGGTGACGACGAATCCCAGGAACTTGCCACTCGACATTCCGAGGAAAGACTTGGTAGGATTCATCTTCAATTGAGAAGCTCGCATCAAGTCGAACATGGTCTTCAAGTCTTTAATGTGATCCTTTTTATCACGACTTTTCACGAC
>NW_017977524.1:0-888 GCF_001876935.1 Asparagus officinalis
TCGCGGATTGGAGAATTAGGATTTGAAGATTTGCTTTCGGGTAAGTCATCTTTCTAGTTTTTAATTCCATCTTTAGCTACTTCTTCACAATTAGAGACAATTAGGGCTTAAAAAAAAAGAGATTTTATTTTTGTTGACCATAATAAAATTCATCCTCCACTTTGACATTTACTAACAAGATAATAAATTCAAACAAATCCCCCCTTCTCATTTGTTTGATTGTTAACCCTAATTAAAAAAAAGATTTTTTTTCCATCCTTTTTATTTAATTCATAGGGTTGCATTTCATATAGTGTAGGAATTCACCAAGTGATTTGAGCATCTTGATTTGACACACACTTAAAAATATTTTTAAGGGCAAAACCCCATAATCAAGATAAGGTGAGGGATTTCATCACCCTTTTCTTAGCCCAAAAATCACTAATTCCTCACTTCACAAACCCAAGCCTAATAAAACTCATTAGACGTTGGCCCCTAAGGATTCGAGCTCAATAAGGAACAAGAAATCCTTAAGTGAACCGGTTTAAGTTTTCTCAGATTAGTTGGTGTCTAAGGCAAGGTTTAGGGGTTGCGTAAAGCGCTCCGTAAGGAAAGAGGTACTTAATTGATCTTTGATCACCCTCTAGTACTATCCTTACCTGGCTAACTACCTGGGTAAAACTTTGATCTTTTCACTGTAGGAGTTTTTGGTTAGGAGCTGGTCTAGTGAATTAGGCTAAACCCTAGAATTAGAGTGATTGAAAAGTGATTGTTTTGATTTGTTCTAGTTAGGATTTTTCTTTATCCTTTTCTTCTCAAAAAAAAACTAATTTTTTTCTCTTAAAAAAAATAAAAAGAAATATTTTGGTGTATGCAACAGTGGATTAGGGATAATACACATCGATTAAT
>NW_017977525.1:0-888 GCF_001876935.1 Asparagus officinalis
GTTTTCTGCATGACATGTCGTTACTAAAAAGACTATATCATTCTCAATATAAATCATTTTTAAGATTTTATTTCTGTTTTAAAAACTAGATTCACATATCTTTCATATGACTCCAGTCTTGTTCAATTTGGAGTTCAAAATCAAAACCAGATTTCAGTTGAAGTTGATCACACGGGTTGCAGTTTTCAATATAAATCCTTTTTAAGATTTTCTTTCTGTTTTAAAAACTAGATTCACATATCTTTCATATGACATCAGTTTTGTTCAATTTGGAGTTCAAAATCAAAACCAGATTTCAGTTCTATCATTAGATCAAAATTATCATCAAAAATCAAATTTTTACTTTAACATAACAGTAAGCTTAAGCAAGCATAATATCGTTCTTAACTTGTTAAAATTTCAACTAATTACTGGGAAGGTTGGGAAGGTTTGGGTAGGAGATAATCTTGCCTTAAAGACGTGAGTAAGCCTCTGAAGATGATATGAAACGACCGCTTACCGCCAAACACCACAGATCTCACATTTCCTTCGATGTTCGCCTCACGAACTCTCCCAAAAACACAAGATTTAAAGCTAGGGTTTTAGAGAGGAGGGTAGGGGCGGCTAGGGTTTGGGATTTTGATGAAAAAAAGTTCTTTTTTCGTGCACCAACATGTTTTTATATAGCAACAAACCCGATTCAAAAAGCCCAAACCCGAAACCTATTAGAATCTGGAAACAACCCGTCAGTCTACGATATTTTGGCTGTAACTTTCTCATACGAACTCGGAATAATGTGATCTAAGATTTGTTGGAAAGCTCTTGAAGAGACCTACACCATTGCTGTTTTACATTTTTCCAAATTTCAACTGTATCTATATGTAAAATGCATACACTTTTAACTGGTCG
>NW_017977526.1:0-888 GCF_001876935.1 Asparagus officinalis
GCAGTTTATTACCTAAGTCGGACCTTGATAGGCGCAGAGTCTCGATATCCGATGATTGAGAAAGAATGCATTGCATTGGTATTTGCGATGCAAAAAAATGCGGCATTACCTGGTGGGACAGACGATCTACGTTATCTCCAATGTTAATCCAGTACGGGTGTTTATGACGCAACCGGCCTCTATGAATTGGCGATTAGCGAAATGGGCCCTTCTCTTGTCCCAATACGATTTGCACTTCAAGCAGCAGAAGTCGATAAAAGGACAGGCGATTTGTGATCTTTTGGCGGCAAATCCGACCACAGATACGGCAGAAGTATATGATGACTTGCCGGATGAAACCCACGAGGTTAACACCACATCACACCAACAAGTATGGCAATTATACTTCGATGGTGCCTCAAGGGCAGTTAATAGAGTAATAACCCCGGGATGTCCTACAGTTTCCTCTGGAGTTGGAGTCGTCTTAATCTCCCCGGGAAAGCATGTAATGCCCCGAGCTTATTCATTGACTGATCCGTGTTCCAATAACGTGGCCGAGTACAATGCACTTCTCATTGGACTCAGTTTCGCCAAAGAGCTGGGGGTCGAATATCTCGAAGCTTTTGGAGATTCGCAATTGATAGTCAACCAAGTTCGCGGTGAGTATGAAGTCAGGAATCAAGACCTGATCCCGTACCACCAGGAAGCCATCAAAATGGCAGAATCTTTCGAAGAATTCTTCATCGAATATATCCCTCGTCTCCAGAACGCTTATGCAGACGCACTAGCGGCACTAGCAGTATCACTGGCACAGCCTCCCGAAGCTGAGTTGTTAGTCATAGTACGGACGTATCAACTCTGTGTACCCATATACAGTACGGAGATTGAAGAAGAAGAGGATAGAAACGT
>NW_017977527.1:0-888 GCF_001876935.1 Asparagus officinalis
AATAAAAAGAATTTATTCTTCTCTCACTTGAGAGTTTCTTGTTCAGTTTTCAAAAAAAAAGGAAAAAAAAAGAAAAAGAAAAAAAGAAAAAAAAAGAAAAAAAAAGAAAGAAGAATAAATTTTTGTTTTCATCCTCCTCAGACCAAAGGTAATTGCAGATTTTTATCAGCGGACCAAATGTAAGTGCTTCACTTCTTATCTGCTTTATTTTATGCATCATAGAGTTTGCATTGAGGACAATGCAAAATTTAGGTGTGGGGGTGAGAATTAGTTATTTTTTCTCTTTATTTTACATTTTTAGTTACATTTTCCCCTTTTTCTTTTAAAAAAAATTTATAAAAATATCTTCACTTGCCAAATTAATAGAGTTATGTAATAATTGATTTATTTGATAAATTTGAAATTTTCTAATCCCTAGTTGGTTATTTACTTAAGTTCAAAGCCTTAACTTGGACTTTTATTTAAAATAATGAAATTTTTGCATGCTTAACTTAGAGTTGAAAATATTTTTTTTCAAAGTGTCTTGATTTACATATTTTCAAAATATATATACATATACAAAAAAAAAATATTTGCGAAAGAAGAGTGCGAAAAATGGGCACCAAAAAGAAAAAAAAAAACTTTAATTCAAGGTGATTCTATCTTATTAAGCCTAAGCTGACCGAGTAATTAAGCCCAAGGAGTATTTCCATACTTAATGACCTAAGTCCATTTGGGTTGGGATCCATTGGCCCAAAACTCGTTAAATGGTCACTTAGAAAGCCCATTAAAGTAGAAAAAAAATCACCAAGGATGAAAGAGTTTAAAAAAAATAAAAATAAAAATAAAAAAATAAAAAATAAAAAATTTAATAAATGTTTTATAGTTGTATATATGGTCTTGGAAAAT
>NW_017977528.1:0-888 GCF_001876935.1 Asparagus officinalis
TTATCTAATATAGAATTATTATATATCATTATTACATATTAATATATTACATATTACTTTATAACATTTCATATAAGATAATAATATTTCATATATTATCTAATAATATTTCATATCATTATTATAATATTAGTTTATATTATTTAATATATATTTTATTAATTAGAATAAAAATATTATTGTGGTATTTTTATGATATAAAATATATTTTATTATAATTTAGTGTTTATATTTTTAATATAATAAATATGTTAAGTATTTTAAATTATAATTTAATATAATAATATATTATATAATATAGAATATTTTAATTTGTCTAATTTACAATTTTCTATTATACATTTTTATATTAATTAATGGTTTTAAATATATTATCAATATTTTGGTAGTTATAATATTAAATCATATTTCATTACTATAATAAAAATAGTAATAATCTACTGTATATTAAACTATGATATTACATATAATATTATGTATAAAATCAATTTAATATAATAATATTAATTAATATTATTGCAAATATTAACAGTATATCACTATTATTATAAATATTATATTTACATGTCATCGATTATCCCATTTTGATTATAGTAATTATCATAAAATATAATATAATATTTTCATAATAATATAATATTTTAAATAATATTATATTGAATAAAATAAAATATTTATATTAAAAATATTGTTCATATATTATATAAATTATTATATAATATATTATATTCTTATAATATAATGTAATATATTAATTAATAACATTAAACATAGTTATAATTAATTAGTAATTATAATATAACATAATATAGTTTAGTATTGTGGTTGTTATAATATTAAATAATATTTTATTGCAATAATAATAATAGTAATAATCTAATGTATATT
>NW_017977529.1:0-888 GCF_001876935.1 Asparagus officinalis
CTATGTATTCAATATCATAGCACGAAGTCTTAGAGAATTTACTCTCTTAGCACAACGTTACATGCGGAATGGATTTAGACAATCTGCATGCTAGCCCGATTCAAACGGTAATCGGTAAAGGTTTATCAAACCCGTTGATGGCTGAGGGTTTGCCAAAAATCCTAAAAGTATTATGGTCAATCATTTCAAACGGAATGAGGAATCATAATAAAGATAAAAACCAGTTCCACTAGAAAGATCAAAAGTCAAAACATTCAACAAATAAAATCATACATCAAGTGCATGGCCAAAAATCTGCTGATTAAGCTTGGACAGCTTCTCATCATAAGCCTGCCTCAGCTCAGCTCTGATGGACTCCTCGGTGGTGCTCCGTCTCGGTCAGCTTCTGCTTCAAAGACTTCAACTCCTCAGATAAAGCAGTGTGGGCTTGCTGATCATGTATCTTCGTTATCTGAAGAATACTCAAAGTCTCCTCTTTCTCACGGAGCTCTCTTCGGAGCTGGTCTATCTGGGTCTCACAAGAGATAATGGAAGAGTCAAGCTCAGTGAGTGAAGATGATCTAGCAGCAAGGTGGGCCTCAACTCGATCTACCCGGTCCCGCTGCATCTGAATCTCGAGCTCAGCAAAAAGCCGAGTATCGCGCCATGTCTGTAAGCGAGTATCAAACTCGGCAGCAATGAATGAAGAGGCACCTGCATCCCGGAGCTCGCGAAACATCCGAAGCTCATGATCTAGGCAATCAAGATCATCAACGATAGCCTTCGCTAGATTTGGGTATCCTGCATCCCTTATGGAATTTATCTTAGAATCAAGGAAAAGTTTAAACTGATGAAGGAAAAATCCGCCGTGGAAGAGCTTGCCAATCATAGCATTCACGAAGGAAAAGA
>NW_017977530.1:0-888 GCF_001876935.1 Asparagus officinalis
AAAAAGGGGACAAAAGAATTAAGAGAGCGAAAGCTCCCCCTATCAATAAGCATAGGTGAGTATCAAACAGAGAAATATAGGGATTGCTCCCCCTATCAAAATGCCATATAGACAATATGCAATAAAAGAAGATCATGGCAAACATGTGAGCAAGCATAAATGAAAAGATATGCTAAACACCACTCACATACAAACAAGATACAATGAGGACACATAATGATATGACATTATAAAGATAGTGTCTGATTATAAAAACCATGTATAAGGATAGATTTATAAAATCAAAAGAAGAGGAACATGAGAAACATGCAAAAAGTTTTCAAATGAAAACAAATCCATCAAAAGAAATCATAAATCAAAGTTTATATCCAAAAACGATGTTTGATCAATGAAGAACTTGATCAAACCACTCATAGAATACATTATAAACCACGAATAGATGATCGATAAGCACAAACACATAAATATCATCATATAAGTGAAGTATAATGAATTCAAAGAAACCGATCAAAACAAAATCTCTAACAAAAGAATTTTAAAAGAAGAGAGGCAACAATATATCAAGCTCTTAAACTTGTTCCAACCCATATAATCATTCTAGCATCCGGTAAACATGATTTGGGAATATACACCCAATAAATCCGGAGGGTTATATAAGTGCAAACCTCTCATCAAAGCAAAACCAATAATCATGAAAACAAAAGAATTTAACCAATAAAAGGAATTGTTTTCATAAAAATTTAAAATACATTTTTCAAAACCAAGAAAGACAAAAATAAAAACTCTAAAATTTTTGGTTTAAAAATTAAATTTGTTTTTGTACCCAAGAACTCTTGGTACCAAAAGATTTAGGGACATGACCCCTATCTTTTAAGCTCAAAGCCCTAG
>NW_017977531.1:0-887 GCF_001876935.1 Asparagus officinalis
GTCCGAACTCCGTGATCATATTGTGTGTTTGAATGTGCTTTGGCGTTTATTTATATTTGTGCTCATTGCACATATCGCCATTGTCTCATATCATACTCTATCTTGTTTCATATTGTTTACCCTTGTGTTAGTTTATATATCCTTGCATATATATTTTATCATATAGGATATATCTCATTGTTTATATTGCTTATCCTAGCTCATATATCTTATGGTATTTCATACTTGCTAGGATAACTTATTAATTAATTTTAATTGGCATTTAAATCGGATTAGATTAGCAAAGACCCTAATCACCCCCCCTCTAGGGTCTAACAACCTGAGTTGGTCACGACGGGTAAGATACACCATTGCAGGGAGGAACCTGGAGGGTTACTTGACAGGAGAGAAGACAGAACCGGATGAGGATTCGGAGGGAAGAATTTATCATGAACATGAATTGTGCACCTTTGTTAGGCTATGAATCCAATGTTGCTCCTAAATTCATTAACTTTCCCTATGCACAATGGGCTTCTAGATTTAAACTTTTTGTGCAATCTAAAAATATTGATCTATGGGGAATTATTGATAATGCTTATATTGTACCCACTATGGAGAAATCCAAGTGGAGTAAAAATGACAAAAGATTGTTTACCATGAACAAGATTGTGTTAGAATATATGCATAATGCACTTGATTCTTCTATTTCTAACAAGCTTGTTTCTTTTGATAGTGCTTACAAATTGTGGACATTCATAGAAGCACATCATGGTAACTTGGAGGAGATCTAAAGGATTCCAGCGGACTCTTCCTCAAGTAATATTGGAGCTTCATCATGTACACGGCCACTAGGCGATAGCCCTAGTGAGGTTTGCAAGTTCGAACCCGATAATGAATTATCTAGTGAT
>NW_017977532.1:0-887 GCF_001876935.1 Asparagus officinalis
CCAGCAGCTTCATCATACAGAAGTACTTCTTTGGCACTCTAGCACCAGCCTGCATACATAGCTCCACCACAGCCGGGGAATGACCATAATACCCCCGTCCAGCATCCCCAAGCACCTCAGGATCATGAGGCCGTCGGTGCCACACAACCTTCAGAGGCACCAAATCATCCACCCCCGCCTTCCTCCACAGGTGGGCCCCACGCCACCCCTCATACCTAAAAACCCCACAAGCGCGAACTTTATTACCTGAGGGCCCAATGTGAACCTCTGAGCAGTGCTCACAAACTTTGGCTGGGTACACAAACAGGAGCTTCTGAACTCCATCCCTAACTTTTTCCCATGCATCCAGAGTCTCTTGACCAATCTGATACAATTCTTTTGTATCTAGTGTTAGGTTGTAAGAGGTTTCATCTGAAACTTTGGCTCCGGCTTGGAAACAGAGTTCGAGGACTGCAGGGATGCGATCGAAGTCAAAACGCTGGTCGTGGCTTATCGTTGGCTGGAACATGGTTTGGAGGTGGAAGGCTTAACGGGGCTAAGGATGTCATTAACAGTGGCGTCGATCCATCTATGCTCCCGGTCCTTCTTGATACGCTTGAAGCCATGGCAGCTTTTGATTTGGTGGCCCCTGCTACCAATGTATACCTCGGGACAGTACCTTAAAAAGAGCAATATAACAGATATATCAGGTAAACATGGGTAGAGTTCTTTAAAACAGGTCATAAGCCAAGCACAGGGCAGCTTAAACGAACTACCATCATATTTTAGTAAGACAGGTTCACAGGGTGTTATCTAATTTATAAAGTTCGAGGGTGCGAGGAGGGTTGTGCAAAACACTCCAAAGTTCAGGGATGATTTGTGAAATTTAAAAAGGAATGAATTAGAAA
>NW_017977533.1:0-887 GCF_001876935.1 Asparagus officinalis
CCACATGGGTATTCTTAGGGATAACCCAGTCATTGTGGAACTGACGAATAAGGAATCTACATTCGAACTTTGAAGGTTAGAATGTCTCTTCTTATTCTCGACAAAATTTTCCAACTCTTATGAGTTACTTTTGTGACATGAGATATAATCCTCTGATAGGTTAATCTTTCCTCACCAAACCATCCGCTGATCAAATCAAACGACAGTGGACCCACCCACATTCCCATCTGCCAGTCATTGGCGTTTCTCAGACTCAACGTGCTAGGTCCTAAACGCCTAACATTAAAGTCTCCCTTTGAGTGGTAATATGGGTTGGCACTTTCTTTGCTACCCGTATTCCACTCTCTTCGCTTTCTGGTCAAACCTATAAAAGTTAGGGCCAAAGCCAAAATCCCCTCTCGATTCTTCCAATGAACGAGAAGTCCACTTTCAAATCGAGTGATCAAATCTTCTGACAGTTAGGGTCATCTCAAACTCTTGCTTGGTCAAACCTTTCGACAGTTAAGACCAAAACCACAATTCACTCTCGATAAACGAGAAATTCATCTTTAGTTCGGTAATCAAACCTTCCGACAGTTAGGGTTATCCGAATCTTTTCGATTCTCGGAGTGGAGATCCCACTCTTAGTTTCACCTTTCCGGATTCTGGGGGTGGAGATCCTACCCCGAGTTTCCTTTCCAGCCGAAGACAGAATATAAAATTCTTCCTCTTCAGCATCGGGAGATAGAATATAAAATTCTTCCTCTCCCATTTCTTGGTCGGTCTTTGCTTTCAGAAAAGACACAATAAGTCAACGTCTAACACGCGTTGCCGGGTAATCTATTCCCGTGAGAAAGACGAAGTCTATGTATTCAAAATCATAGCATTAAGTCTAAGAGAAGCAATTC
>NW_017977534.1:0-887 GCF_001876935.1 Asparagus officinalis
CTGAGAAGGGGTCAAATCCTAGTTCATCGTCCGAGGAATGGCGAAGGACCGCAGCTCGACGATCGAAAACCCTCTCGACATGCTGGGAAGGTGATAATGAACCCCCTCTACCGTGCGGAACCACCGGCTCTCTTTGAGCAACAGGGCGGAAGGGTCGGCCATAGCGTCGCCGAACAAAAATTGAGGCTTTGGCAGCTCTGCCCTGTCCTCATCTGTCAGCGCCACGTTGGTCGTCAACTCGCGTAATGTCAAGTGATGACCATCCGTGACTCTCTGTACCAGACCATGCGGCTTATCAGCGGTGAATACGGGCACTGGAGCCAAAGAAGAAAATCGAGAAGGTGCCGTATAACTCGTAGCCCCGGCGTGACCAATTGCCACACCCTCCGGGAAAGCCTCATCAGAAAAGGTCGCTGCAACAAGAAATGAAAAGTCAATTGAGACAAAATCCGCTGCAGAGGCAAAATCGCCCATCGAACAGAGGAGGGCGAAATCGCCTATCGAAAGGGGGAACCCATTTCGAACGAGGTCTATCCGTACAGACTATACTCCCCTCTAATGAGAAAGGGCCGAACTCGCCTTGCGAAAAGGGAGTTCGCTTCCTTCCCACTGAAGGATTCGCCTGCAGGGACAGTAATCATCCTCTAAAGGCAAATAGGGCAAACTTCGCCCCAAATCGGGGAAGCTACCAAGCATAATGAGCAAAGTTCGACGCCTAAGACTTACAAAAGTTCGTCCAAACGAACCCATCAACATACCTGGGTGCGACTCCAGAGCACCGGCAGGCATGCCGGTGGAGAGACGGTCGGAGTAACGTTCGGGGCCTGCACCCCTCACCTTGCACCTCTTAGATTTCGGAGCCATTGTAGGATGAAGCGGGAATTCTT
>NW_017977535.1:0-887 GCF_001876935.1 Asparagus officinalis
AACTCCCGCCCATCACGCATCAGGAGGAAGATGACGATTCTGCGGATCCAACGTACTGCGAGTACCACAAGAGGATCCTCCATCCCACCAAGGACTGCTTTGCTCTCAAGAATAGCATCCAAACCTTGGTTGAAGCCGGCGTTATAACGCTAGGGTAAGCCAATTAAAAACGGCGACACTCCGATAAGTATAAGAGTATAAACTGCTTCTTGACACTCCGATAAGTATAAGAGTATAAACTGCTTCTTGACACTCCGACGAGTATACGAGTATAAACTGCTCCTAAAGACTCCGACAGACATTCCTCCTACCGGTATAAGAGGTTAAACTGCTCCCTGATACTCCAATAGGTATATGAGTCTAAACTATTTCCTACCATTGACGGGAAGTTCCTGGAGGATATTACGCTAATATTCTTAAGGATAACCCGGTCGGACAACAAAATCAAACCCAGTTCCGAGAGAGAAGCTGGGGGTGGATAATCCAATGCATCGGGAAGTTCCCAGAAGAATACCACATGGGTATTCTTAGGGATAACCCAATCATTGTGGAATTGGTGAATAAGAAATTCACGTTCGAACTCTGAAGGTCAGAATGTCTCCTCTCATTCTCTAACTCTTATGAGTTATTTTTGTGAGAGGAGATCCAATCTTCTGGTAGGTTAATCTTTCCTCACTAAACCATCCGCTGATCAAATCAAACGACAGTGGACCCACCAACATTCCCATTTCCCAGTCATTGGCATTTCTCAGACTCAATGTGCTAGGTCCTAAACGCCTAACATTAAAAGTCCCCCTTTGAGTGGTAATATGGGTTGACACTTTCTTTGCTACCCGTATTCCACTCTCCTCGCTTTCTGGTCAAACCTATAAAAGTTAGGGCCAAAG
>NW_017977536.1:5000-6416 GCF_001876935.1 Asparagus officinalis
ATCTTTGGATTGGGAACGTTGGTGGCCGAAAGGGTAATGAGGATATGCTGGAGTGATGAATTCTTTTTGATTAGGACATGCAAGTGAGCGCTTATTTTATGGGCTGTCCAGAGTATCTAGGTCGGTGTTCATAAGTATTGCATACTTAATTGCTACTGATGGTAATGTATAAATCAGATACTTAATAGCTATGTCATGATCATTCATGCTATTTTGTATTGGCGTCACAGAATCAGAGAAAACAATAATGCCCTGACTCACCTGAACAAAACCCCAGCAGCATAACTGACAGCAGCCTGTTAGATTTACAAATCAAGTAATCAGAAAACTAGATAATCACAAGCTGAAAGAAAACCATATATCTCCATGACATTTGAAGTCGGATCACCAAATAACAGTTATTTTTCACAAAATAACATTTGAGGCTTTATGCATACTGGATTACACCACCAAAATACATACAAACGAATCTGAAGCCTGTCTTAAAAAGTTATAATCTGAATCCAACAAGAATAGGAAAGAAAAGAACATACAGCTTCATGAAATAAGCATACAATTTTTGGAGGCATCCGAACATCAGCAGTAGAATCTTAGGAGTTAAACCAAGTTGATAAATACAACAAGTTGATAACTCTAGCAAACAATCCCCAATAAGTTGATAACTACAACAAAAGTAAACAAGTTGATAACTACAACAAAAATAAATTCTTTTTATAGCTACACTCGCAGCAATGAAGGCCATTTCCCCAACGATGTCTTGTCCTTGAATTTTACTCCGCCAACCTTGATCAAACTTCACTCACGCAATAGTGAGAACTTCTACATCTGGTCCTGTATTATTTTTTTTTAATTAAAACATTAAGTTATCAAAGTGTTTCAAACAGAGATAACTTCATGGGGTCTACTTACAATTCAGTGGATTATGATTATTTATTGATCATTAAGTTAGCCGTATGCATTATCCAGTACAATTTCAAATCATGGAGCATATTATAGAATATTACACGTTAACTAAGCCAGCACAAACAAGGGTAACTATCTCTCTTATCAACTCGTCGTTAATTTAATTAACTATACTGTATAATCTCATCTGACAATCAATCCTGGATAAGAATTAATGTTAGCGTTGATATATATACACTCTGTTATACAAAAAGTCCATACAAGTTAATTGAATCAGCAGTCGTTCTTGGACATGCATAATTAATTCTCACATATACATAAAGTAAGCCAGAATAATTAAGTGTTATGGCAGGGTAATAATATGATTATGACCTTAGTTTCCAGAGATGTATAGGAGATCTATGAGCTACATATATTGTGTCAAATTGATAAACGTTAAGGTTAATTAAACTCAAAAAAGCCAATCCTATGAGACTCATGGTTTTACTATGTGATGATATGCAATTATGACCG
>NW_017977537.1:0-887 GCF_001876935.1 Asparagus officinalis
TTTGCCAATCATAGCATTCACAAAGGAGAAGAAGGAACGGATCTCTATGCAGATGACAATCTTCTCTGGTCGCTGTCTGACAATAACTCCTTCACAAGGACGTGAAGCCGAGAAGAAAGCCCTACACAAAAAGGAGAAATCCGTCAAAAGCCTTGATGAAGAAATAAATAACATTTCTCAGTTGCCCAATCTATACCTTCTTCCCCTTGAGTCACTGGGGGTGGTGGAGGTGTAACGGCTGGGGGTGTATCAACTGGTGTAGTTGGTCCCACAGCCGGCTCAACAGGATCAGTCTCGACAAAAGCTCCTGTCAAATACAAAATAGAATTCTCAGATGCATCACATTATAGTTGCATTAGTCAACCTATAATTAACTTGAGAAGAGCTACGTACCTTCAGAAAAACCATCCTCGGGATTCTTAGGGAGCGTAGACTCAGGAAATACATCTCCAGGCAACTGATCATCAATCTGAGGAGAGCCATACATAAAGTGGAGCATCGGAGTGTCCACAAGCAAGCCTTCCTCGTCAAAATCATCAGTCGAGAAATCTGACACAAGAGAATATAAGTACGAAAGGAGAATAAAGAGACTACGACCAATAGAAATGAGTTACCTCTAATGGGTGCGTCAGCCTCTCTATTCCCAAGATCCACGTTTGCCTCCTGCAAATTATCTAAAAGAGCAAGAAGCATAGAGACAATTAGGGAATGCACAAATTCCAAATCATTCAACTCCTTTGTGTATTGTTAATGGTAGATATACCTAGATTCATCGAACCGGGTCCTACATTGACGGTCTCCCTAATGTCGCCAGCTTTTGCAGGCCTTTCTACCTGGTGCGGTGAGTCGGGCTCACCAGAAGATGTAGAATCGTGAAAAACAGGATC
>NW_017977538.1:0-887 GCF_001876935.1 Asparagus officinalis
ATTTGGCCACATTATGCACTTATAAGATAGGGTATATCGACTATATATCCCTACCTTATAAGGCACAATACAGCGTCAAAACACCCCCTTTATTGATTTTGAGATATGGTTTTGAACAAGCAAAACATATCTTTAAAGCGTCGATCCTCGCCAAGGAGAATCAAGGCTCTTCCCGATTGCCTCACCAAGGAGAACAAAATGGGGTGAAAAGGACCAATTTGCAAATTTCTAAGAAAAAATGGACTAATTTGTAAATTTCCAAAAATAGCTCACCAGCATAAGAGCATATGAGGGAGGCGCGCCATCAACCGATGCAGCAGGAAAACGACCTCTCGATACTCGCGACATAATGGCCTACAGAAAAAGAATTCAAGAGGTCAGATCTAGAAATAAAAATCACTTTTTTATCCCCTAAAAAGGCGAGCTTGAGGCATCAAATCACTCCCTCAACCCTCGCATGCGACCCCACAAATTCATAAATTGAATTAAGCATAAAATATGCTAAAATGGTTGAGGATTTACCTGAGGAAAAGCTCGTGGATCTAATAAAAATCAGATCTTGAGAAAGGCTCAGACCACGCGCTCGAGGGGCCTGAGAGAAATTCTAAATATGGAAGTTTTGAGGGATTTCTCAGTCAAAGATCCAAAGGAAGACTAGATCTAATGCAACTATGAAGTTTTGAGGGAGAACGGATGCTCGAGGGAAGAGAAAAGTGAAAAAAAGGGAGAGGGGGGGGGGCCCTAATGAGGGGAAAAAAACCCTCTTTTATAATGTTGAACCAAGACCAAGTTGAACCAGATCAGACCAAGTTGAACCAGACCAGGCCTGGTTTGAACCAGAATTCAAATTGAAGCTGAATCGAGCATCGAAACAACTTCAAATCGAC
>NW_017977539.1:0-887 GCF_001876935.1 Asparagus officinalis
CACGTTGAAACGTGTGATAGGCCTGCGCATGTTCGACCCTTTGGTCCTCGGAGGGCTGGTGCCCCGAAGTGGAAGAAGACTGCCCATAAGCCCCATGACGGTCAGCGTTCCTATGGAGTGGACTTAGGGAGTACCGCTGATGGAGGGGGAGGTAACATTCAATTGCTCTTGCTTCGAGGTTGTTTACCTTTTGGGGATTTGTGACCATGTTTTGTGCTTCAGGTTTCTTCGAAGAGGGCGAACTCCCACCGGGTTCGGCGTCCCCTGGTGTTGACAATATGGATTGCTTTGTGCAACAAATGTGCGATGCTCTTCACGACGGGTCTTTGGGCCAGTCCCTTATTCAGGTATATCCACATTCAATGTCATTTTCCTCAAGCATGGGGAAGGAAGACTTCCCGTTTTTGCTGAAAGTATCTCCTCGAGCTTTCCTCATCTTTCAACACTCAGGTTACCCTGCAGATGTTGTGATGGAGGGGCCAAGCTTCTCGAAGCCGGATGCCGGCTTATTAGCTGACATGTTGGCTGAGCAGACTTCCAGAGGGACCGAGAGACTATTCTTTGGGAATGATTCATCTATCGGTACATATCTGATTCTTCTCCTCTTGCCCGATCTTTTATTTGACTAATGAATAATTGATTATCGCAGCGTCAACCATTGGAGTTAGCCCGGTATCTATCCCTGGCATATCCAGTTTGCCTCAGAGTGACGGGCTTGCAGGTATGCCTACGATTTAGGGATATCGTACTTTCTTATGTTCATCCGTCCTTTGACTAATATATGAGTGCAATCATAGGACCAGCCACTAGGACCGATCCTCATATGACTCCTGGCATCCCTCAAATGCCTACGGATGAAGGATCTACAGGTATGCAGATGACCGTAC
>NW_017977540.1:0-887 GCF_001876935.1 Asparagus officinalis
TTTATATTCTATTCCTTGATTCTGGAAAGGAAGAATTTTATATTCTATTTCCAACGTAAAAGAAACTAGAAGTGGGATCTCCACTCCGAGAATCTGAAAGATCTAGATAAACCTACCTTTTATAGGCTTGGTTATCTAAACTGAAAATGGGTTCTTCGTTTATCGAAGTGAAGTTTCACTTCTTGACCAAAGAGAAAGAGAAGGGAGTTCTTTCGTTTATCGAAAGGGGACTCCGAACTGAAAGTGGACCTCTTGTTCATGGAGAGAATCAAGAGGGCCAGAAAAACATTTTTGGTGGACTCACTGTCAATTGAAACTGATCAGTGAGGGATTTTGGTGGAGAAAATAATTTTTGGGTTATCCTTTAGAATATTAAGTGTAATATTCTTCAAGGAACTTCCTTGTAAATGAGTTATCATGCATATACTAGGGATAGTACTTTTTCAGGAACTTCCCATTTATTGGCATTAATTGCCTGGCGCCTTCTTGGGTAATCAGGCGATATGCGCCGTTTGAATAGACTGTGTCTATTACAAACGGTCCTTCCCACTTGGGTTCGAATTTACCTTTCTTCTTGGAGGTGAGAATTATTGGTCGGCGAGCAGCGAGGACCAGCTCTCCTTCCTTGAAGCTTCTCTGTCGGACTCTTTTGTTAAAAGCCCTAGACATCCTGGCCTGATAAAACTCAATTTGCTGTTGAGCTTCCAAGCGCTTTTCATCCAGCCTCTCGAGCTCTTCGAGACGCTTTTGATGTTGTTCCTCCGTCGTCATCTCCGTTGCGAGGGCGATCCGAAGGAATGGAATCTGAATTTCCAGCAGTAGCACAGCTTCACATCCGTATACCAGCGAATACGGGGTGGCGCCTGTAGGCGTGCGTATGGTGGTGC
>NW_017977541.1:0-887 GCF_001876935.1 Asparagus officinalis
AAGGAAGAAGGCCGAGAGGAACCAACCGACGGTTAATCCGCCGGACTCAAATTTCGCCTCTCGTGGTAAAGGCAAAACACCTGCAGCTACTGATGGTGCTAATCAAGCGTCACAACAGCAATCCCGAAGGCAGCAAAAGACTTCGGGTCCGAGACTCCAAAGAGAGTATTCCTTCAAGGACGAAGACGTTCCAGCCATCTTCGAATCCCTCCTTGAAGGTAACAAGATCAAGCTACCACCTATCACAAATCAGGAGGAAGCTGACAACACTACGGACCCAAAGTACTGTGCATACCACAGGAGGGTCGTTCATCCCACCAAGGATTGCTTTGCTCTCAAGAATAGCATTCAGACCTTGGTTGAAGCCGGCGTCATAACGCTAAGGTAAGCCAAATAAGAACGGCAAAACTCCAAAGAGTATACGAGTATAAACTGTTTCTCAATCCTCCGACCGGTATAAGAGGTTAAACTACTCCCTGATACTCCAATAGGTATATGAGTCTAAACTGTTTCCCCACTTTTGACGGGAAGTTCCTGGAGAATATTAAGCTAATATTCTGAGTCTAAACTGTTTCCCACTTTTGACGGGAAGTTCCTGGAGAATATTACGCTAATATTCTTAAGGATAACCCGATCAGGTAACTGAGAATAATGTCCGAACCAGTTCCGCAAAGGAAACTGGGGGTGGACGATTTATGTAACGGGAAGTTCCCAAAACCACAGCAATGTAATAAATGAGAACTCCCATTCAAATTCCCACCGTGTCTGCGTACTCAACATTCTCTTTGTTAGAGTCTGGACATAAAATCCGCCATTGGTCAAGCCTTCTTACAGTTAGGACCACAGTTAAAATCCCCTCTCGATTCCCCCAATGAACGAGAGGTCCA
>NW_017977542.1:0-887 GCF_001876935.1 Asparagus officinalis
GAGTAAGATTTGTATTTGATGTATTTGATTGAAATTGATATTATATGCACCTTTATGTAAACACAGACAGGATATGCTTGTTGCTGGTGATCTTTGGATTGGGAACGTTGGTGGCCAAAAGGGTAATGAGGATATGCTGGAGTGATGAATTCTTTTTTATTAGGACATGCAAGTGAGCGCTTATTTTATGGGCTGTCCAGAGTATCTAGGTCGGTGTTCATAAGTATTGCATACTTAATTGCTACTGATGGTAATGTATAAATCAGATACTTAATAGCTATGTCATGATCATTCATGCTATTTTGTATTGGCGTCACAGAATCAGAGAAAACAATAATGCCCTGACTCACCTGAACAAAACCCCAGCAGCATAACTGACAGCAGCCTGTTAGATTTACAAATCAAGTAATCAGAAAACTAGATAATCACAAGCTGAAAGAAAACCATATATCTCCATGACATTTGAAGTCGGATCACCAAATAACAGTTATTTTTCACAAAATAACATTTGAGGCTTTATGCATACTGGATTACACCACCAAAATACATACAAACGAATCTGAAGCCTGTCTTAAAAAGTTATAATCTGAATCCAACAAGAATAGGAAAGAAAAGAACATACAGCTTCATGAAATAAGCATACAATTTTTGGAGGCATCCGAACATCAGCAGTAGAATCTTAGGAGTTAAACCAAGTTGATAAATACAACAAGTTGATAACTCTAGCAAACAATCCCCAACAAGTTGATAACTACAACAAAAGTAAACAAGTTGATAACTACAACAAAAATAAATTCTTTTTATAGCTACACTCGCAACAATGAAGGCCATTTCCCCAACGATGTCTTGTCCTTGAATTTTACTCCGCCAACCTTGATCAAACTTCA
>NW_017977543.1:0-886 GCF_001876935.1 Asparagus officinalis
ATATTCTTTAATGCTCTCGAATGCTTTCTGACAAGCTTCATCCCATACAAATGATACACCCTTCTTTGCGAGCTTGGAGAATGGTTGGCATTTTCCTGAAAGGTTCGAAATGAACCGGCGGATATAAGCCAATCGCCCCTGCAACCCTCTGAGCTCCCTGAGGTTTCTCGGAGGTTGTAATTCATTGATCGCCTTTACCTTATCAGGATCGATGTGGATACCTTTGGTGGTGACGACGAATCCCAGGAATTTTCCACTCGACATTCCGAGGAAAGACTTGGTAGGATTCATCTTCAATTGATGAGCTCGCATCAGGTCGAACATGGTCTTCAAGTCTTTAATGTGATCCTTTTTATCACGACTTTTCACGACCAGATCATCTACGTAGCATTCAACAGTCTTTCGGAGATGATCCTGAAAGATCTTTGACATAGCTCGTTGATATGTAGCACCTGCGTTCTTTAAGCCGAAGGGCATAACTGTGTAACAGAAGACACCGAGGGGCGTTCTGAATGCGGTGTGCTTTTCATCATCCGGATGCATCTTTATCTGGTTATAACCAGAGAAACCATCCATGAAAGACATCCTCTCGAACCCACACGTATTGTCGATGATGACATCCGTGATGGGGAGGGGAAAATCATCTTTTGGGCAAGCAGTGTTGAGATCCCGAAAGTCGATACAACTTAAAGACTGGGACAATATTGGCGAGCCATTCTGGATGTTGCTCCTCTCGAACGAAGCCCGAGTCAATAAGCTTCTTGACCTCGGATTCAATCGCCTCCATCATTTGCGGACGAAACCGTCTTTGTTGTTATTTGACTGGTTTGGCATCCATCTTGATATTGAGACGATGTACTGCTACGTTCGGGTCGAGTCCTGGCAT
>NW_017977544.1:0-886 GCF_001876935.1 Asparagus officinalis
CCACTCGACGGGCCTGGAGTACTGTGCCTTCTCCCTTCAGGTCAAGAGAGGTGGGAAAGCCCGCCCCAATACGTGGGGTAGCAGATATCCAGCTATACTGGTGACCTTGAGGTTTGCAGGCGGATTTGACTTTAGACTCGGTCAGGCGAGTTATGTAAAAAAAAGGTGAATTTCTGTTATTTAGTCGATCTTGACTCCTACGGGCGAGCCGATCATTCAAGCGAACCTGGGACTAAATAGACACGAGTGCGTTTTGATGATCGCGCGGCTTAGGCCCGTGCTGGCGAATTGTGTAGGCGACTTTCCCTTGCAGGCGAATTTCTTACAAGTTTACAGAGGTACTTTTTACCTTCTACAATCCACAAGGCATAACGAATTCGTATGAAATTTAATACTCTTCATCTCCTCTCTAACACGTTTCCCTTCCAACATCACAAAAGGCAAGCAGCGCCTCATCGTGAAATCCTTATACTTCTTATGAAGCGTCACCTCAAAGAATTTCGACTCTTAGGAGGTCGAGTCCTTTTCCTCATCTCTACCTTGTCGGGGGTATTAGTTGAGGGTACTTCTTTGTATGTAGAATATCAAGTGAATTTGATCCCTTTATAAATGTCAAAAATTTGTTGACTGCGGCTAACTGTGACTTTGAGCTTGTTGGAATCATCGTCAACGTCCTTTTTGGACTGCGACGCTGTGGATTTAGGATTGTTCTTGGTGGATAAATAGGTTTGACTGCACTTGTACATGTTATTCTAAGGTGTAGACCCAAAGTTCGAGACAAGAGCTGGAATCAAAAAGATCAGAAAAACACGCAGACAGATCTGCGGTCGACCGCGAACGTGCATAGGAGACTGGGAGGGCATGGATCAGGTCGCGGTCGACCGCC
>NW_017977545.1:0-886 GCF_001876935.1 Asparagus officinalis
TGGCTCGGCTTTGGCCGAGCCCCCGCGGGCGGTGTTTTCTGACTTTTTCGAGTCGTTTTCCGTTGTTTCGTTTGTCCGTGTTTCGGTTAACCTGAGACTCTGATTTGATGATCTGATTTGGCAGTAAGTTGGATTCCTGATTTGCCAGTAAATCCGCTTCTGAGTTCGAGTCCGAAATTGATCTTGATTCGATCGTGATTCGTCCGAGTCCGCTCTCGGTTGGATGACTCGTTGATTCCTCAACTCATTAGCTTGATTCTGCACGCGGGTGGATTCATTCCGTTGTTCGCGTGCGATTTGTCGATCTCGTCGCCTCGTTGGTTCGTCGGTTTGTGCCGAGCTATGCTAGGGGACCTATAAGCAATTTTATATGCCTACAGATACCCCCTCCAAAGTATTTCAGTCTCGTTCTTTTATAGAAGAGTCTGGAATACTTTGGATATGATTGCCTCCCACCTTCAGTCGGTGTAATGAGACCTTGGAATGATTTCCGTTCTTGATTCCTTCGATTCTCCAGGCTTTTCGGTGCTTTGTCGAAAGTCTGTAAGAGTTCCGGTGCTGCATTTATTGTCTGACCGTTTGTCGGAATTTTGAACTTTGAAGTCGATTCCTGATTTCTAATTTTTAGCTGACCATCGATTGTGGCGTCGAGTCTTTATGTACAACGCGTTGTCCGGCGTAGTGTGGTTGAGTTATCCTTAAGAATATTTATAAACAATATTCTCCAGGAACTTCTCAAACCAAAAATAGGGAATAGTTCATACTCATATACCTTATTGGAGTATTAAGAAGCAGTTTATACTCGTATACTTTTCGAAGTGTTCTTTAGGTTCGAATAATCTGAACCAGCCCCAAAAAATGTGCCAAAAAAGGCAGTATTTGGGTT
>NW_017977546.1:0-886 GCF_001876935.1 Asparagus officinalis
TTTGAAGGTGGACCTCTCGTTCATTGGGAGAATCGAGAGGGGATTTTGGCTTTGGACCTAACTTTTATAAGTTTGACCAGAAAGCAAAGAAGGTGGAATACGGGTAGCAAAGAAAGTGCCAACCCATATTACCATTCAAAGGGAGACTTTAATGTTAGGCGTTTAGGACCTAGCACGTTGAGTCTGAGAAACGCCAATGACTGGCAGATGGGAACGTTGGTGGATCCACTGTCGTTTGATTTGATCAGTGGATGGTTTGGTGAGGAAAGATTAACCTATCCGAGAATTAGATCTCATCTTACAAAAAAAAATAACTCATAAGAGTTAGAGAATAAGAAGAGACATTCCGGCCTTCAGAGTTTGAAGCGTGAATTTTTTTTTATTCACCAATTCCACAATGATTGGGTTATCCCTAAGAATACCCATGTGGTATTCTTTCGGGAACTTCCCGATGCATTGGATTATCCACCCCCAGTTTCTCTCTTGGAACTGGGTTTGACTTCGTTATCTGGTCGGGTTATCCTTAAGAATATTAGTGTAATATCCTCCAGGAACTTCCCGTCAATGGTAGGAAATAGTTTAGACTCATATACCTATTGGAGTATCAGGGAGCAGTTTAACCTCTTATACCGGTAGGAGGAATGAGAAACAGTTTATACTCGTATACTCTTTGGAGTGGTAAGAAGCAGTTTATACTCATATACTTATCGGAGTTTCGAGAAACAGTTTATACTCTTGTACTCTTTGGAGTTTCAAGGAGCAGTTTATACTCATATACTTGTCGGAGTTTGAGAAGCAGTTTATACTCATATACTCTTCGGAGTTTTGAGAAGCAGTTTATACTCATATACTCTGTCGGAGTCTTGAGAAACAGTTTATACTCTTG
>NW_017977547.1:0-886 GCF_001876935.1 Asparagus officinalis
GGAGTATTAAGAAGCAGTTTATACTCGTATACTTTTCGGAGTATTAAGAAGCAGTTTATACTCGTATACCTTTCGGAGTATTAGTTCTTTCATTGCAATGCATTGATAGGCGTTGACCTAGGGTTACGCGTTGTCCGGCGTTGACCTTAGGATTTTGGACGTCGTACGTTGAATTTTTCGCTTGCAACGCGTTGACTGGCGTTGACCTAAGGTTATGCGTTGACCGACATTAACCCTAGGGTTTCGAATTTTTTGCTCGCAACGCGTTGACTGGCGTTGACCTAAGGTTACGCGTTGTCCGGCGTTGACCCTGGGGTTTTGACCGTCGTACGTTGACCTTTTGATCGCAACGCGTTGACTTTCCGCATGTGACGTTATGCTAAAAGAGTTAACTCTTTTAGTGCTACGATATTGAATACGTAGACTTCGTCTTTCTCCTGTGAAAAGACTAAACAGCAACGTGTATGAGACGTTGACTTAGGATTTTTGGCAAATCCTCAGCCCTCAACGGATTTGTCATGCTTTTACCGATTACCGTTTGAATCGGGCTTACATGCGGATTGTCTTAAGTCCGTTCCGCATGTGACGTTGTGCTAAGAGAGTTAACGCTCTTAGTGCTACGATATTGAATACGTAGACTTCGTCTTTCTCCTGTGAAAAGACTAAACAGCAACGTGTATCAGACGTTGACTTAGGATTTTTGGCAAATCCTCAGCCTTCAACGGATTTGACATGCTTTTACCGATTACCGTTTGAATCGGGCTTACATGCGGATTGTCTAACTCCGTTCGCATGTAACGTTGTGCTAAGAGAGTAGATTCTCTTAGACTTTGTGCTATGATGTTGAATACATAGGCTTTGCCATTGTTACGGGAATAGGCTACCC
>NW_017977548.1:0-886 GCF_001876935.1 Asparagus officinalis
GCTGTGAAGCTGTATTGCCATTAGAGATTCAGATTCCATCCCTCCGCGTCGCCCTAGCAATAGGGATGATGACTGAGGAGAATCACCAACTTCGACTCGCAGAGCTCAAAGCATTGGACGACAAGCGATTGGAAGCTCAGCAGCACATTGAGTTTTACCAAGCTCGGATGGCCAAGAGCTTCGATAAGAAAGTCAAGCGCCGAGCCTTCAAAGAGGGAGAGCTCGTGCTCTCCGTCCGTCGACCAATGATCCTCACTTCCAAGAAGAAGGGGAAATTCCAGTCCAAATGGGAAGGACCATTCGTGGTAGAGACAGTCTACTCGAACGGCGCCTATCGCCTCGTCAAACCGAACGGCGATAAGATCATGATGCCCATCCACGGTAAGTATCTGAAGAAGTACTACCCCTAGTTCTCCTTCACAAACTCCCACGAGTACACGAGTCTAAACTGGCCCTCACACCCTCCAATTGGTACACGAGGCTAAACTGTTCCTACTTTACCCGCTCTGGCGAAAGCCTCTTGTGGGATTCAATTCGCCTATCTTCTCCATTGAGATGGCAAATCCACTAAAGTCGTTCATATCACGACAAACACATTCAATTCGCCTATCTCCTCCAATGAGATGGCGGATCCACTAAAGTCGTTCATATCACGACAAACATACAAGTTTCGCCTATCTTCTCCAATGAGATGGCGGATCCACTAAAGTCGTTCCAATCACGACATTCCCTGTCAAGTTAACATTAAACCTCTGACAAAATCCACTCACTAATCCTCTTCTAAAGGATGGTGGGTCCTCAAAGTCGTTCTAATCATGACATCCCCTGTCACGTTAACATTAAACCTCTGACACAATCTACTTACCAATCCTCTTCCGAAGAATGG
>NW_017977549.1:0-885 GCF_001876935.1 Asparagus officinalis
AACCTCATTTAACATTTTAGTTTGAGGGTCTGTAATAAACTCAAGTAAAATTTCTTTTTCTTGAAAAGTGGCACGAATGCCATTTATATCTATCTTATGGATAGGCATAATAGTATGTAAAAATGGAGTCCCAAGAATTATATGTTGGGATAAATTTTTTACCAATATACAGGGAGTTGGTATACAAGTCCCTTGCACACATATTTGTGCATTAGGTAATTTATATTTTACCTCTAGTTGATTTCCATTTGCACTACTTAGTGTCTGGGTAGTTTTTTCAAAAAACTTTGAAGGAATTATACCTTCGTTGATGCAATTTAAATCAGCACCACTATCAACCAGAGCTATAAGATCTGATATGTAAAATTGATCTTCAACTATTAAGTTGATATTTATATACCACTTTTGAGAGGTAACTTGTTGCAATATTTGCAATAGAGCAATGGCTTCATTAGTTTCAATATTTTCTTGATCATCTTGTTCACTATTTTGAACAAGTTCATGACCTTCATCGAATCTAGCGAGAATATATTTATTCTCTTGTTTTAATTTTTTAACTTCTATCTTTAATTCTTGTATCTCTTTATTAAGAGATGATAAAGATATATCTTTTGAAGTATGAGCAATATTTTGCCTTCTTTTTTGTACTTCTGAAAATTTAAACACATTGTCTATTTGAGGATTTTTGTCTTTATTAGACAAATTTTTTAATAATTCTTCTTTTAAAGTAGAAGAAATATCAGCGGAAAGAACTTGTGATAAAAGTTCTTTATCTTTAGATTTAATCATATTGATTGATAGTCCATTCATTTGGATAATAGATTTCCAATAATTTGTTTCATCGTTGCAATTATTAATTGCACATTTACAGTTTTCATTTTCAGA
>NW_017977550.1:0-885 GCF_001876935.1 Asparagus officinalis
AATCCGGCACCAAGAATGCTTGGGTGCCAAAATAATTTTTAAACCAAGATTTTTAGTGTTTTTATTTTTTCTCTTTCTTGGTTTTGAAAAATGCGTTTTAAACTTTTATGAAAACAATTCCTTTTATTGGCTAAATTCTTTTGTTTCCATGATCATTGGTTTTGTTTTAATGAGAGGTTTGCATTTATATAACCCTCCGGGTTTATTGGGTGTTTATTCCCAAATCATGTTTACCGGATGCTAGAATGATTATATGGGTTAGAACAAGCTTAAGAGCTTGATATATTGTTGCCTCTCTTAAAATTCTTTTGTCAAAGATTTTGTTTTGATTTGTTGCTTTGAATTCATTATATTTCACTTATATGATGATAGTTATATGTTTGTGCTCATGGATCATCTATTCGTGCCTTATAATGTATTCTATATGTGATTTGATCAAGTTTTACAAAAGAATTTTTTTTTTTGGATCAAACATTGTTTTTTAAACTTAAATCTTGATTTATGATTTTATTAATTACTTTGTTTTCATTTGAAAACTTTTTGCATGATTCTCATGTTCTATCTTTGATTTCATAAATCTATCTTTTTTATACATGGTTTTTATGTTTTTGATATGAGACAAATTTTTCATATTGATATATTCATATTTGTTCTCATTATCTCTTGAATGTGAGTGATTGTTAGCATATCTTTTATGCTTGCTCACATATTTGCCATGATCTTTATTTCATATTCTCCATATGGCATTTTAATAGGGGGAGCAATCCCTATACTTGCTTCATACTCACCCATGCTTATTTGTAGGGGGAGCTTTCACTCTCTTAATTTTTTGTCCCCTTTTTGATGTTGTCAAAGGGGGAGAAATATTGTGAGTATATGTATACT
>NW_017977551.1:0-885 GCF_001876935.1 Asparagus officinalis
CCAGGAGGTTTAGAATCCGAAGCAGTCTCGTTTCAACCGTCCGATTGGAAGAGATAAACCGGAAAGCTCACACACTCCGCACGTCTTTGATATTATGGCTCAACTAGCTAACATTCCAGCACGGATAACATTGTATGAGTTGCTACGGTTGTCTAAAGAAACAAGGGAAGCCTTGCAAGAAGCCTTGGCCAATTCAGAAGTGTTCCTTACTCGGATCAAGCCGGCACTTGAAGAGCCAGAACTGTTAATTCAACACTGCAACATAGCGGCTAAAAACCTTCCCTGCATTACCTTCACCAAAGAGGATATCCAGACGAAGAATTCAAACCATGATCGACCCCTATATTTCATTGGATACATTGGCTCCAGCAAAGTCAACCGAATCCAAGTGGATCCGGGTTCTGCTGTGAGTATTATGCCGCTTCGCTTGATGCATTTCAAGTTGGCGTCCACAGGCACTGTTATCTATGGATTCAACACTAGCGGGTCAAGACCCTTGGGTAAAATCCGGGTAAAGTGTCAAATGGGAGATTTGAAGACAGAAGTCACATGTTATGTGATCGATGTTGAAACTTCATATAACTTACTATTGGGTCGGCCTTGGATCCATAGTAACGTTATAATCCCCTCCACTCTCCATCAGTGTTTGAAATATGTCGACACTGATAATAAGGTTAGGACGGTGGTCGCGGATAAGAAACCATTCAAAGGGTATGGGAATTATTTCACTGATTCTCTCCTTTATGGTAACGAATCCGATACTGAATCATCGGCCCATGACACGGACAGCGGGGAAGAAGCTGATACCGAAGCCGAATTTGATTACAATGGAGGTTATGTTTTAAATGATATTGTACCCTTTGTAATCAACCTTGACGATGAACA
>NW_017977552.1:0-885 GCF_001876935.1 Asparagus officinalis
TGCCAATAAATGGGAAGTTCCTGAAAAAGTACTATCCCTAGTACATTCAGGATAACTCATTTACCGGGAGGTTCCTCAAAGAATATTACACTTAATATTCTAAAGGATAACCCAAAATCATTTTTTTTGTCACCACCAAAATCCCTCACTGATCAGTTTCAATTGACAGTGAGTCCACCAAAAGTATCCATCTGGCCCTCTTGATTCTTTCCATAGACAAGAGGTCCCCTTTCATTTCGGAGTCCCCTTTCGATAAACGAAAGAACTCCCTTCTCTTTCTCTTTGGTCAAGCCTTCCCATGGTTATAGCCAAAGTTGAAATTCCACTTCGATAAACGAAGAACCCATTTTCAGTTTAGATAACCCATCCTATAAAAGGCAAGTTTATCTAAATTTTCCAGATTCTCGGAGTGGACACCCCACTTCTAGTTTCTTCTTCGCTGGAAATAGAATATAAAATTCTTCCTTTCCAGAATCAGGGAATAGAATATAAAATTCTTCCTTCCTTGTCTGTCGGGTTCGCCTTCACCCTAAAAGAAGAACGGGAAATAGAATATAAAATTCTTCCTTTCCCGCACCAACCTTTTCTAAGAATCTATCAATCTAGGATTCATCCTAGGAAGTTTATCCCGAATCCTAAGCAGGGATAAGTCTGCGCCTAACACGCGCTGCCGGTTTAGTCTTTTTCCACACAAAAAGACACCAGAGTTCGATTTTGGGGTATTCTATCCTAAAACCTAAGTAAGGATAAGTCTGCGCCTAACACGCGCTGCCGGCTTAGTCTTTTTCCGCACAAAAAGACACCAGAGTTCAATTTTGGGGTATTCTATCCTAAAACCTAAGTAAGGATAAGTCTGCGCCTAACACGCGCTGTCGGTTAGTTCTT
>NW_017977553.1:0-885 GCF_001876935.1 Asparagus officinalis
CAACATAGAAGTTCAGTGGATTATCGAATACGATAAGGAAATTCAAAGGCAAATTCTGAGCATACCAACTCCAACGGAGGTCCCCTCAGGCTGAGGTCTGACAGGCTCTGAGATAGCAGCAGAAGTGGTCATGGAGGGTATATCAACCCCTGCAGGCAGATTGCTCATACCACTCGGCAAGGGCGGGGAGACGCCACTTCTATGCAGACTTTCAGCCCCGGGAACTGTAGTAGTATCAGGCACAACGGCCGGTCCTATAGTTACGCTCCTGTATTAGTCAAATGGAAATTTGGACAAATAAGGAGAATCGGGACAAAAAGATCGTATGCATACCTGCAATCCCACCGTCCTCAGATGCAGCGGGAATGCCAAGAGTCATAAGGGTATCGGCCCAAGCGGCTGGGCCTATAATTGTACTTCTTTATTAGTCAAAATGAAAATTTAGACAAATAAGGAGGATTGGGATGATAAGGTCATCTGCATACCTGTAGGTCCATCATCCGTAGGTATCTGGGGAATGCCAGGAGTCATAAGAGAATCAGTCCCGGTGGCTGGTCCTATGATTGCACTCATATATTAGTCAAAAGTCAGATAAACTTAGAGAAGTACGATATCCCTAAATCGTATGCGTACCGGCGAGTCCGTCACTCCGAGGTAAGCTAGATATACCAGGAATCGATATTGGGCTAATCCCAATGGTTGGTGCTGTAATATTAATCCTTCGTTAGTCAGACAAAAGATCAGGCAAGATGAAGGGGATCAGATATATACCTATGAATGAATCACTCCCAAAGAATGGTCTCTCGGTTTCTCTGATAGTCTGTTCAGCCAGCATGTCAGCTAATAAGCCAGCATCGGGTTTCGAGAAGCTTGGTACAGGAGCAC
>NW_017977554.1:0-885 GCF_001876935.1 Asparagus officinalis
CGGACTATACTTAGACAAATGCCGACCGGGTTTGTCATCATCTTCATCTTCACTTAGGAAATGATCCCGCAATGGAGAACTTTTCCCTTTACCGTAAATTATTTCCTTTGCGCTCTTTATTTTGTTCGGGATGATCATGGTTGTTCCGAAAGAATGTTGGAGGCGTTCTTTCGTTACATAGGATGATCGGAGCGGCATATGCAAACCAGAATTATTATACAATTCCGTCATCATATTATCAAAAGACAAGGAGTACTCTAAATCGTCATTTATTTCATCGGTGGCAAGTTGCCAGTTACAACTGCCATCTGACGATTGATCATCGTCAAGATTGATTACAAAGGGTACAATGTCATTTAGAACAAAACCACCATTGTAATCGAATCCGGCTTCGGAGTCAGCTTCTTCTCCGCTGTCCGCGCCCTGGACCGATGGTTCTGTATCGGATTCGTTACCATAAAGGAGAGAATCAGTGAAATAATTCTCAAACCCTTTAAATGGTTGCTTATCCGCGACCACCGTCCTAACTCTTCCATCAGTGTCGACATATTTCAGACACTGATGTAAGGTAGAGGGAACTATAACATTACTATGGATCCAAGGCCGACCCAATAGTAAGTTATATGACGTCTCAGCATCAATAACATAGCACGTGACCTCTGTCTTCAGATCGCCCATTTGGCACTTTACCCGAATTTTACCTAAAGGCCTTGACCCGCTGGTGTTGAATCCGTATATAACCGTGCCTGTAGACGCTAACTTGCTAACCGGAATGCCAAGGTTGCGCATCAGACGAAGTGGCATAATGCTCACAGTGGAACCCGGATCGACTTGGATCCGGTTGACTTCGCTGGAACCAATGTATCCGACGAAGTATAGGGGCCG
>NW_017977555.1:0-885 GCF_001876935.1 Asparagus officinalis
TGAGCGAGTTATAACTCCTTTTGAAGGGCTCCCAATGATTTGTTCCTTTGGATGGTTTGATGTGAATTTACAAGCTTTAGGTGGTTCGACTTGTTCTTGAGCATTGGTGCTATCTACATCCTTTTGAACTTCTATAGAGGGAGTGTCATTGATTTGCAACAAGTCTAATCCTCCCTCAATATCATCATCATCATCTTTCCTAGGCAACACAACTTGAGAGCCAATATTAGTCTCATCAAAAGTAACGTTTATAGACTCTTCAACAACGAGGCTTCGTTTATTGAAGACCCTATAAGCCTTACTTCGAGGTGCATAACCCAAGAAAATACCAACATCAATTTTGGAATCAAATTTATCATGGTGATCTTTTGTATTTAAAATAAAGCATTTGCAACCAAAGACACGAAAATAACTAATGAAAGGAGTTTTTCCATAATAAAGTTCATAAGGGGTTTTCTTAAGCTTTGGTCTAATCAAAACACGATTTAAAACATGGCAAGCCGTATTGACGACTTCCGCCCAAAAATATTTTGGTAAATCAAATGAGTTTAACATAGTACGTGCCATCTCTTGTATGTTACGATTTTTTCATTCAACAACACCATTTTGTTGTGGTGTTCTAGGAGCGGAAAACATATGGGTTATACCATGATGAACACAAAAATCATAGAAAAAATCATTTTAAAATTCACCACCATGATCACTTCTTATTTTAACAACTTTCAAATCCTTTTTATTTTCAATTCTTTTAACATGATTAGCAAATTCTTTAAAACAATCATTTTTCTTTGCAAAAAATATTGTCCATGTAAAACAAGAAAAATCATCAATAATCACAAAAACATAGTGTTTGCCTCTAAGAGAGGTAACACGCATAGGACCAAA
>NW_017977556.1:0-885 GCF_001876935.1 Asparagus officinalis
TGTACCAAACTTATCAGGGCAGTATTATCAGCCTGTAGCTGCCCCAAGACCGCTCCACAGAGGGTTTCGGTATTCGAGGGAATCTCCGATGGAACGACGGAACCCAAATCAGGGAATATCCACCAAAGAGGATCAAGTACTCGGGATGATGAGTTCCCAGAAGTTACCATCAACACGGTCAACAAGGGAAAATCTCCAATCATTTCAGGTGGTTCCGACCCTAATTTCTCTTTAGGAAGCAGGGTCAATTCGGGAATAGCTCAGCTTCAGCTAGAAGCCGTCGGATATAACAATGACCATGGGGTCCATGAAGGAGTCCATTCCGATGATGAGTTCTCAGATTCTCATTCCGCGCTCGCCTCCGACGATACAACGTCTAGCATAGGGCAAGCTCGAGAGGTGTTCATGGCCAACACCGAGCAGATAGCCAAAATCATTGAAGAGGCCCTGACTAAGCAGAAGGAAATCTTCAAGTTTGAAATGGAAATGGCTATGCAAGAAATGAGACAAATGCACGATCAACGGATCCGAGCTTTGTCGAACCAGCTAGTTGAGTCCGACCGTCGCACCCAGAACGCTGCAGTCAACAGCGATCCGGAGGTGGTCGAAATCGTCATGGCCGACGCACCGCCCAAGAATACTGGGGGTGGCCCCACTAAAAATAACAACGCTGGGGGTGGACCCACCAGTGAGGACAACACTGGGGGTGGCCGTATTATTCCTCTCGACAATTATCCAAAACAGGATACAGATCAGGCCGAAAAGATGAATGAGCTCGAAAGAAAAATCGACGCCCTGATGTCTACTCGAGAGGTCAAGAAGACCGGCATTCCGTGTCCTTACCCGAAAGAGTGGGATTTGATCCCGTATCCGGCGAAGTTCAAC
>NW_017977557.1:0-885 GCF_001876935.1 Asparagus officinalis
TAAACCCTAGAATTAGAGTTGATTGAAAAATGATTGTTTTGATTTGTTTCAGTTAGGATTTTTCTTTTTTCTTTATCTTTTCAAAAAAAAGTAATTTTCTTTCTTTTCTTTAAAAAAATAAAAAGAAATATTTTGGTGTATGCAACAGTGGATTAGGGATAATACACATCGATTAATTCGTTTTGAACCAATCATAGAAATGGAGCATCCTAATCCACCCGTTCTTCATGATATGTGCTATCCTATTAGGAATGCAATCCCCTCATGCATTAGGCTCCCCGAAACAAATGGAATAAGTTTTGAGCTTAGACCGCAATACATAAACATGCTTCCCAAATTCCTTGGTAATGAAACAGAAGACGCATATATTTTTATTTCGGAATTTGAGGAAGTGTGTATTATGATTAAAATGAGAGAATTAAATGAAGATGCGGTTAAGCTTAGATTTATTCCATTTGCTCTTAAGGATAAAGCTAAAAAATGGCTGTACAGCTTACCAACAAATTCCATCTCAACTTGGGATGAATTTGTCACCGTTTTTCTTAAGAAATTTTTTCCTATTCATAAAACGGTAAAGCTTAGGAACAGCATTCAAAACTTTAAAATTATCCCGGGAGAACCTTTTTGGAAGTATTTTGACCGATTTAAAGATCTTCTCATCCAATGTCCTCATAACGGTTTAGAGAAATGGCGATTGTGCCAAATAATTTATGAGGGATTAGATTATTCTGCAAAAACTTCCTTAGAATCAATGTGCCACGGGGATTTTATGAGGAAAAATGCCGATGAAGCTTGGGAGTTTTTGGAGAGTCTTTCTGTAACGCCCCGCCCCGGAATCCCAGAGTCGGTACGCTACTAGATCTGATGGACTGGCCTCACAAACCA
>NW_017977558.1:0-315 GCF_001876935.1 Asparagus officinalis
TATAAGAGTGAGCGTCAATCTTCTTCAGCAGACCATTAACCTCTGAAGGAGTGAGCGTTGCCAGCTCACGAATAGCCTCGCCAGAATTGCTCTCTAGATTTCTGAACAGATAGCACGCAAACTGCTTCAGGCTCACATGTGACTTAGTCCTCTTCGCTAAAGGCTCAGACTGCGCCAAAGCAATATGGTAGTGACATGTGAGATCCCATAAAGTCTCATAGCGGTCGGGCATGCGGTCCTTTAGCTGACTCAATTCATGGTGGGAGGGAAAGTACTCCTGATATAGCCTCTGACCCATGGGCAAACCAGAAATCT
>NW_017977558.1:688-884 GCF_001876935.1 Asparagus officinalis
TCCTGCTCGAACCAGGAGCTGCCTGAGGAGTAATATAGCCACAGTGAACGCTCTCATGCTCCTCCGTCAAGCGCCACGACATCTCCCGTGTCACGGCCTGACGCCTGAGCTCAGTCAATGAGTGGTCTCGAGGAATCTTAGGCAAATATAGAAAGCCACCGTCATCTTTATGAAGCCACTGCTCGGCATCAATAAA
>NW_017977559.1:0-884 GCF_001876935.1 Asparagus officinalis
ATTTCTTCGACGACGACACCGAGATATCTATCGGATCGTTGCTCGATGAGAAGCAGAAGGACGGAGAGTGTGTCGATACCTTCGTCAAAAGGTTCCGGAACAAGGCGATGAATTGCCGGAACCCGATCACCGAGGAATTCATCCTCCAGACCTGCCACAATAACCTTGCGTTGGACGTGTTGGAAGCAATGGGAACAGCACCGTCTGACACTTGGAAGGATCTGAAGGCCCGAGGGGAGCAGGCTGAGCGATTCCTTAGAAGGAAGAAGGCCGAGAGGAACCAACCGACGGTTAATCCGCTGGACTCAAATTTCGCCTCTCGTGGTAAGGGCAAAACACCTGCAGCTACTGGTGGTGCTAATCAAGCGTCACAACAGCAATCCCGAAGGCAGCAAAAGACTTCGGGTCCGAGACTCCAAAGAGAGTATTCCTTCAAGGACAAAGACGTTCCAGCCATCTTCGAATCCCTCCTTGAAGGTAACAAGATCAAGCTACCACCTATCACAAATCAGGAGGAAGCTGACAACACTACGGACCCAAAGTACTGTGCATACCACAGGAGGGTCGTTCATCCCACCAAGGATTGCTTTGCTCTCAAGAATAGCATTCAGACCTTGGTTGAAGCCGGCGTCATAACGCTGAGGTAAGCCAATTGAGAATGGCACAACTCCGACCGGTATAAGAGTATAAACTGCTTCCTAAAACTCCAAAGAGTATACGAGTATAAACTGTTCCTCAATCCTCCGACCGGTATAAGAGGTTAAACTGTTCCCTGATACTCCAATAGGTATATGAGTCTAAACTGTTTCCCAACCTTTGACGGGAAGTTCCTGGAGAATATTACGCTAATATTCTTAAGGATAACCCGATCAGGTAACTGAGAA
>NW_017977560.1:0-884 GCF_001876935.1 Asparagus officinalis
TATTATGTATTAAGTATTATTTTTATAATTGCAGTTTTTAACAGTGTTTTTGATGTGTTACTATAATTGCTGTGTAACATAAGATGAATGTATTGTTAGAACCCAAATTAGGGCTAGCCAGTACTTGGCACGAGCCATAATACTAAGTAAAAGTGTTATAGCTGGATAACAGAAACAGTATCCATGTACTTTGCTAATAGCTATTAGAACATTAATTATCCTAGTTAGTAAGATATTTCATGGTCAAAAAGACCAATTAAAGGACAAGAACTAGATTACTTTAATTGGATCCTAACTTTTCATGTATACAAATATTTTCAGGTTATCCATGACAAGAAAGAGTTTTTATGTTGTGAAAAGAGGCCGACGATGTGGTATTTTTTATAATTGGGAGGAATGCAAATCTCAGGTAGATAAATTCCCAAATGCCTCCTACAAAGGGTATGCAATGTACAAAGAGGCTTTGATTGAATGGGAGAAGCACACACTCGCTCGTGATTCAGCATCCAGCTCGAGGCATGTCCAGACATCTGTTTATGCTCAAGAACAAAGATATTCAGTTAGACATGGACGAGGACAATGAAAAACTTGGGGCAACGACTAGTTTCTCCATCAATGCTTTTGTATTAGGTTCATTGTTTACAATAGTAGTGTTTCTCATATGTATCGTTGTGGTATTTGTTGGTATGTACTTTGCAAAATACATGTGATGTTATCTTTTCATTTTTGGTTTCTCTGGTGTTTTAGCTGGGGCTCGTATTGTCTGTTGTTGTCGAGTCTTGTATCTAGTTTGGCGTCGGTGATGTTTAGTGCCGGAGTCTGTTGAGTTTTCTTTTGCTGGCTGAAGTTATGGCACCGTAATCTTTGTGACCAACGATACTTAG
>NW_017977561.1:0-884 GCF_001876935.1 Asparagus officinalis
TAGACAAACAACGTAGTTGGAGGATGGATGGAATAGAGCTTCAACGATCATATCCAAAGGAGGTTGACGAAATGTCGGTGAAACTTATGCAATTCAACTTAAAGATCGAGTTCAAGCTTCATCCGCAAATATATCAAGTCAAGCCTATTGAAGATCAAGATCAAGCTTTGGTATATTTAGTTTAGGTTTTATATTATGTGTGTTAGATACTCTAAGCTCAATATCATATACACACACGTATTTGATTTCTAAGCTCAAATATTATATTCTCAGTTTATAGACTTAACAATCATCATATACATATTTTATCAAGTCTATATAATCATTGTGCAAAGTTATGTATATATATAGTTATATATATACTCATGTATATCACTTTTTTCATGTTTTGAACACTTTTGCAAAATAATGAGATTTCACAATTGGGAAATGCAAATTGGAAAATTCTTTTTTTAACATGTTCAAAATATCATTTGCAAACATTTCTCAAAGTTTCATCAAGTTTGGAATTGATTTGTTATGTTTAAAGGAATTTACAAATTCACGTTTTCGTTCGTGCACATGTTCGTACATGTTTTACAAAACTGATGAGTTTTCGCAAATGGGAAGTGATATTTGAAAAATTCTTTCTCTTACATGTTTATCTACATGCTTAGAAAATTTTCTCCAGTTTTTACTATTTTTGGAGTTGATTTACTGTTCCAATTTATTTTACAAAATCGTATATGTTAACAGTTTTTCAGAAACTGTAAATCTGTGTTCAAATATTTATTTAACTCAACTGGGAAAAGAATTTTCAGAATTTCTTTCTCTGTCATGTTATTCTACATATATAGAACATTCCCACAAAATTTCATAATTTTTGGAGTTCATTTACTATTTTA
>NW_017977562.1:0-884 GCF_001876935.1 Asparagus officinalis
GCATCTAAATATGTGAAAAACAAGAAATCTATGTTGTGAACAAAAAGAGAACATAACTAAGGCAGAATCATGCCACCAATACCAGTATATATACCACACACAGGTTTGTTCATATTTACAGATTCAAGTACCCAGAACTTTATTTCAAAAGGAAAGAACACATGAATATTGTTCAAATCGCATAAACAGGAATTACTATTGCAGCCTGCGGAAGGGGTAGCAACCAAAAATCAATATAAATATTAGTGTCGAGGTAAACAAACTTCAAGTATTTCGGATGAAAACAAACTATCAAGGAGTAATTTTTTGGGTTCGGATGAACAGTAAAATTTTTTGGGTTCGGATGAACAGTAACGAAAAGTTTTTGGATGAACAGTAACTTTTGGGAATTTTTTGGATTTTTCTTTGATTTTTCCTTCAATTTTTTCCAATTCTGGATCTGTTTTGAAAATAAAAATCAAAGATTTTTTGGGTTTGACGGCGGCGGGTTTAATTTGAAACCCTAAGGGTTCATGGCGAAAATTAAGGAGGTGGTTACCTCAAACGAACCTCGCGTTCGTTCAATTTTAACCGAGCTTCGCGCTCAACGAACCTCGCGTTCGTTCTAAGGTGAACCTCGCGTTCAACTCAGGTGAGCGTCAAGCTCAATTTTAACGAACCTCGCGTTCGTTCTAAGGTGAACCTCGCGTTCAACTCAGGTGAGCGTCAAGCTCAATTTTTAACGAACCTCGCGTTCGTACTTCAGACGAACCTCGTGTTCGTACTTCAGACGAACCTCGCGTTCGAACATCAGACGAACCTCGTGTTCGTACTTAAGACGAACCTCGCGTTCGAACTTCAGACGAACCTCGCGTTCGTACTTCAGACGAACCTTGCGTTCGAAC
>NW_017977563.1:0-884 GCF_001876935.1 Asparagus officinalis
GAAATCTTCGGAGCCGAGGTTTCCTAAAGTGTATTCCTTCAAAGATGATGAAGTTCCTGGCATCTTTAAATATCTATTGGAGAATAACAAAATCCAGCTGCCAGCGATCGTGGATCAAGAAGGGGCTAGCAAAGTGACGGATTCAAGGATAAGATCCAGGCGTTAATTAATGTAGGCGTCATAACCCCAAAGCCATCCAAGAATGTTGGAGCAAATGCGGTTTTAATCAGCTTTGGATCGGTGCCCACAACATGGTTCAAACCAGAGCGCATCACCAAAGTAGGAATGAAGACATTGAACGATGACCCACATGGACAGCGCCAAAAAGGACTTGTGCCACACACAGCCCCAAACGGCGAAATCCTCTGGGTTCATCCCGATCTCATTGAAGACGAACAGTGGGCGACTTCCTCGAGAAGAAAGAGTAAAGGAAAGTCCTGCAATGCTACATCCGCAATCTTCAAGGAGGATGGCGATGAAGCTCCTACTTTCCCGCTCTCCGAAGAAGAACAAGAAGTCTTCGCCACTAGAAGCGGAAATGAGTATCACTACAATTATCCACCACCTAGTGAGCAGGGGGTGAATAAACGGGGACCAGCCAAAACTCTCACGGAGATAGGGGTGATTACAAGTCCTACACCGGGCGAAGAGGCTCAACGACAGCTGGTGAATAAACCGAAAGAGAAGAATCCCCAGGAGGTTCAGAATCCGAAGCAGTCTCGTTTCAGTCGCCCGATTGGAAGAGACAAACCGGAAAACTCGAAAACTCCGCAAATCTTCGATATAATGGCTCAACTAGCCAACATTCTAGCCCCGATAACGCTGTATGAGTTGCTACGGTTGTCCAAGGAAACCAGGGAGGCCTTGCAAGAAGCTTTGGCCAA
>NW_017977564.1:0-884 GCF_001876935.1 Asparagus officinalis
TTCTGTCAAAGGAGAATTCCCTGCTCGGGATTTCAGGGCCCCTACTTGGGTTCACTCCAGTGATGCAGACTGGGGGGCCCGGATGATAAATTTCGTCTTGGAGGAACTAGAAGAACCTTTGAGAATTTCGGATTTGAGAGTTCCTATAACAGCCACTCGATGCGGTATTCCTCCGAATTACAGCGGACTCTTCGCTATGCTGGAATTCTACAACTCTCACACCGGCACCTTTTTCACTCCAGTTGGTGAGCTGGGCTTCGCTCTCCACGAAATGTTTGAGATTTCTGGACTGTCTTTTGGGGAATTGCCTTATGAGGAGTTTGTTCCCGGAAGCAGGGAATTAGAGATCCTAAAAAATGGTGCTCCCGAAATCTACGACACTTACTGGGAATTGATGTGCCATTTCCAGATATGTGCGCAAATTACTGGGAAAAGAGCAAGCGGCGTGAAACAAGGACAATGGGCGGAATATCTTTTCCACAATCTGTGGGACAAAGAAGCTGAGGTGACTCGCTTAGCGGCCAGTACCCTTGAGGAAATCACCGAACGTATCAATGACGCAACTTCTCATTATACTTGCGAGGTTGAGGAGGATGTCTTCCCGGCGTTTACCACGTTTGAAAGTTTCCACTATCAGGCAGAAGTTCCAATCTCCGACATGGCTTTGTTTGCTGGTTTTCTAACTCTTTGGTTGAAGCGTTGTGTGGTCCCCACAAGGCCAGTGGATGCTATTACAGTAGAAGTTTTGTATCCTGCCGTTCTATTGGCTTATGGACGACCCTTGAATCTTCTTTCAGCCATGGTGTGCTATTTATAAAGTGGTTTGCGGGAACTATCTTCCGAATTTGTTGCTGTCAAGAAAGTGGATTCCGACGGGAAGACTA
>NW_017977565.1:0-883 GCF_001876935.1 Asparagus officinalis
GATCCGAATAAAATGCCAAATGGGCGATCTGAAGACGGAGGTCACGTGTTACGTGATAGATGCTGAGACTTCCTATAATTTACTATTAGGTCAGCCTTGGATCCATAGTAATGTTATAGTTCCCTCCACCTTACATCAGTGTCTGAAATATGTCGACACTGATGGAAGGGTCAGGACGGTGGTCGCAGATAAGCAACCATTCAAAGGGTATGAGAATTACTTCACCGATTCTCTCCTTTATGGTAACGAATCTGACACGGAACCATCGATCCAAGGCACGGACAGCGGAGAAGAAGCTGATTCCGAGGCCGGATTCGATTACAATGGCGATTTTGTTTTAAATGACATTGTACCCTTTGTAATCAATCTTGACGATGAACAATCGTCAGATAGCGGTTGTAACTGGCAACTTGCTGATATTGAAATAAATCATGATTTAGAGTACTCCTTGTCTCTTAATGATGCGATAAAGGGATTATATGATAACCCAGATTTATGTATGCCGCTCCGATCATCTTACGTGACGAAGAGAAGTCTCCAGCATTCTTTCGGAACAACCCGAATTATTCCTGCCAAGGTAGGGGGACAAAAGGAAGTGATTTATGGTAAAGGAGAAAATCTTCCGTTGCCAGATCATTTCCTAAGTGAAGATGAAGATGATGACAAACCTGGTCAGCATTTGTCTAAATATAGTCCGGAAGCGCGCAAGCTCATGGAAAAGCAGGGATACGATTTTACACTCGGAGAAGGTTTATACTTCGATCGAGGTCCTTGTACTCCAGCCAAAGCAGTATATGTACCAAAAGGGAGACTAGAGGATTATTATAAATACGGGCGAGGCTTAGGCTATGTTTCATCAGATGACGAATGTGGTTGGTAAATT
>NW_017977566.1:0-883 GCF_001876935.1 Asparagus officinalis
TGCTCAGTCAACTTAGGCTTTATAAGATAGAATCACCTTGAATTTAAGAGTTTTTTTTGTGCCCATTTTCGCACTCTTCTTTTATAAGGTTAGATTTTTTTAAATATATATATGTTTAAGTATATATAGTCTTTAAAAAAAATTGTGTAAATCAAGATAACTTGAAAAAATATTTTTAACTCTAAGTTAAGCATGCAAAAATTTTATTATTTTTAATTAAAAATCTAAGGTAAGACTTAAGTAAAGTATACTAGTTGAAAAATCATTTCTTAAGAATTTTATTTGGAGTTATCATAAAAGGTGAACTTGAATATGTCACTAACTAAGAATTAGAAAATTTAAAATCTATCAATTTGATCAATTATTACTTAACTCTATTAATTTGGCAAGTGACAATATTTTTATAATATTTTTTAACAAAAAGAAAGAAAAATATAACTAAAAAGGTAAAATAAAGAGGATAATATGTATTTCTCACCCCCACACCTAAATTTTGCATTGTCCTCAATGCAAATTCTCTGAAGCACAAAGTAAAGCAGATAAAATTAAAGAACTTACAGTTGTTCGGTTGACAATGATGATAAGGATCTGCAATTACTGTTAGTATGAGGATGAAGAAATCAAATAAGCGAAAAATTGTAAGTAATTATTTTTTATTTTGCAATTACTGTTAGTATGAGGATGAAGAAATCAAATAAGCGAAAAATTGTAAGTAATTATTTTTTATTGTTTTTTTTATTTTTTTTATAACCTATGTTACTTATTCAAATTTTTGTTATGTTTTTTTTTAAAGAAACAAAAGAATTTTTTTTTAAAGAAACAAAAGGAAAATTAGTTTTTTTATAGATAATGAGGTTCATGAAGAACCAATACCTCTTCCTCT
>NW_017977567.1:0-883 GCF_001876935.1 Asparagus officinalis
CGACGACCTCTCTGGAAAATAGTAAGGAATGGCCTTGGGAGCGGTCGACCGGACCGGTCGACCGCTTTCCGATATATTGGAGAAAACAGGTTTTTGACTAGACTGAAATATTTGTAAAAATATTTATTTGACCTCTGAAAAATCTGAAACTTTGTAAAATGTTTTTGATACTAAAAACAAACTGCTTGGAAAAAGAATTTTGCAGATAGGTCCTCATACTTGTGAAAATTAGTATTTTTTGAAAAACGCTTAAAAACACAAGTATGAAAACGTGTGTGTGATTCCCAATAGCTTCAAGTAAACTCAGTAACTCTTTGCCTACATTCTAGCACTAGAGAGAGAAACAAAAGAAAGCTAATATCCTCATATAGAGAGCAATACTTGAGCTTTGATATAGCTTGAATCGGATGAAGCTTTTATATGACTTTGTTGTTCTTGAAATAACGTTGCTTCATCTTTTTGGCCTCCTCCTCCTTTAGATGTCTTCGTTTTAGCGTATATTCCATCCATCCTCCGTTAATGGCACTAACGAGCTTGATAAATGAACTTACTACATTTACACTCAATAAGCCATTAGTACCGATAATGGTGGTTGTAAGAACATCATCAAAACATAAGGGCTAACAATCTCCCCCTTTTTGATGATGACAACCAACCATTATATAGGAGCAAAAATAAAATAGCTTATAGATAGGTGCTCCCCCTATCTATGAGCTCCCCCTAAGTATATGCAACAATTGAGGAGATTTCTCTCCCCCTTTGGCACCATAAAAAATGGGGTAAAGAGAAGTACGAAATGCAAAATGCAACTAAACAAGCAAGCAATGTAGAACTTTCACATAGTGCATAAACCCAAACCATTTCTTATGCGACAAAAATCATC
>NW_017977568.1:0-883 GCF_001876935.1 Asparagus officinalis
AGTTTTATAGCGACGGAAATGTCCGTCGCTATTGTTCCGTCGGTAAATTGCTGTTTTCCACTAGTGGTTGAGTACATCAAGATACTCAGGACTATACAACCTGAGATACAAGCATTACATCAAACAAATATCCTTCATTACTTATTCAACACCACCTTCTTCAAATGTTCAGGTATGTCAGCATTGAGTATAACAATAAGGATAGAATGTTGGATTTAATCTAATAAATCTATTTGTGGGCACATATGATTAATCAATGTGTATTGCTATCTTTCATGATAACTCATTAAAGTGATCAATTAAGTTGGGTTAATTTGGTATTTAAATAAGTCATGGGGTTATATGTGCAGATACCAGGTTGTAATTGTAATTTATTGAGGGGCTAAATTACAAAAGTACAACATCTATAAATAAGGGGTTATGGTCCCTAACCTAGGGTTACATTCTCTAATTCTCTACACCCCCATCTAGCTAGAGAAATTCGGCTAAAAGAGAAAACCCTAAGGTTAGAAGATCCAAAACCCAAAATCAAGATCAATCTATGGATTCAGGTATAAGCTTCCGCTCTCTTTTGATTTTGTTAATCTCTTTGAATTAATCATGGCTATATGGTTTTAGATCTCAAGTTTTATGATGTAGATCTAACAAGTGGTATCAGAGCCACCTTGATTAATTCTTAGGGATTTAAGTTTTATTGGGTTTTTGATCTTAAATCTCTGGTTAAAGATTCAATTTTTGGGTTCGGATGAACAGTAATGTTCTCGGATGAACAGTAATGTTCGGTGAACAGTAACGAATTTTTTTTTCGGATGACCAGTAAAGTATTTTTTCCGGATGAACAGTAACTTTTGGGAATTTTTTGGATTTTTCTTTGATTTTTCCT
>NW_017977569.1:0-883 GCF_001876935.1 Asparagus officinalis
TCAAGGCTCTTCCCGATTGCCTCGCCAAGGAGAACAAAATGGGGTGAAAAGGACCAATTTACAAATTTCTAAGAAAAAATGGACTAATTTATAAATTTCCAAAAAATAGCTCACCAGCATAAGAGGGAGGCGCGCCATCAGCTGACGCGGTAGAGGATTGACCTCTCGCAATACGAGACATGGAGACCTGCAAAATAAATTAAGGGATCAGGTCCAGGAAAAAGTTCCTCTTTTTTGCAATTCTCCCCCCTGAAAGGTGAGCTCGAGGCGCCAAATCTTAATCCTAACCCTCGCATGCGACCCCACAAATTCATAAATTGAATTAAGCATAAAATATGCTAAAATGGTTGAGGATTTACCTGAGGAAAAGCTCGTGGATCCAATAAAAATCAGATCTTGAAAGAGGCTCGGACCACACGCTCGAGGGGCCTGAGAGAAATTCTAAATATGGAAGTTCTGAGGGATTTCTCAGTCAAAGATCCAAAGGAAGACTAGATCTAATGCAACTATGAAACTTTGAGGGAGAACGGATGCTCGAGGGAAGAGAAAAGTGAAAAAAAAGGGAGAGAGGGGGGCCGGCCCTAATGAGGAGAAAAAAGATCTCTTTTATAATGTTGAACCAAGCCTAGTTGAACCGGACCAAACCAAATTGAACCGGACCAGACCTAGTTTGAACCAGAATTCAAATTGAAGCTGGATCGAGCATCGAAACAACTTCAAATCGACCGAGGGTTCAGTCCTTGGTTTATTCTTTCCTCTCCCACATATTCGGAAGGATCAGAAGATTTTTTGAGCCTAATTATTGCCTTTTTTGGGCTCATTATCAAGCCGGTTCAGCTCATTTGGGCACAGAAATTACTCCAATAAGGTATATGAGTATAAA
>NW_017977570.1:0-883 GCF_001876935.1 Asparagus officinalis
GTTCTCATTATCTTCATGTATGTGAGTAAATTTTTTAGCATATTCATGTATGCTTGCTCACATATGTTTGCCATGATCTTCATTGCATATATTCTATATGGATTTTTGATAGGGGGAGCAATCCCTATATATATATTCTTTTTATACTCACCTATGCTTATTGATAGGGGGAGCTTTCGCTCTCTTAATCCTTTTGTCCCCTTTTTGATGTTGTCAAAGGGGGAGAAATATTGTGAGTATACATTTATATGCATGTGTATTATCTTGTATATGTTCATTTCCTTCATGCATATACTTCTTTTTGTAAATTGTTTGTCATCATCAAAAAGGGGGAGATTGTTGGCCTTCTTGTTTTGATGATGTTTAACAAACAATTTATTACTAATGTTGTTTGTCTAGTATTTGTGTTTTCCTATGTATTGTAGACAAACAACGTAGTTGGAGGATGGATGGAATAGATCTTCAATGATCATATCAAATGGAGGTTGGCGGAATTGTGGAGTGAAGCAACATACAATTCAAGTTAAAGATCAAGTTCAAGCTTCATCCGCAAAGTGTACCAAGTCAAGCTTATTGAAGATCAAGATCGGCTTGGGTAATCTAGTTTAGGTTTTATATTATGTGTGTTAAGTACCTTAAGCTCAATATCATATACACACACGTATTTGGTTTCTATGTATATATATAGTTATATATATACATGCATGATTTTGAGTTTTCATGTTTTGAACACTTTTGCAAAATAATGAGATTTCACAATTGGGAAATGCAAATTGGAAAATTCCTTTTGTAACATGCTCAAAATATTATTTGTAAACATTTCTCAAAGTTTTATCAAGTTTGAAATTGATTTGTTATGTTTAAAGGAATTTACAAATTCACG
>NW_017977571.1:0-883 GCF_001876935.1 Asparagus officinalis
CATGAAAGACATCCGTTCATACCCGCAGGTGTTGTCGATCATAACATCTGTGATAGGAAGTGGGAATTCATCTTTCGGACAGGCGGCATTAAGATCGTGGAAATCAATGCATATCCGGACTTTACCATTCTTCTTGGGAACTGGAACAATGTTGGCCACCCAGTCAGGATGTTGTTCTTCCCTAACAAAACCTGAGTCTATAAGCTTTTTAACTTCTGACTCAATTGATTCCATGATCTCTGGACGAAACCTACGTTGTTGTTGTTTAACGGGTTTTGCGTCCGGATCAATATTGAGACGGTGCAAGGCATATCTTCATAATTCCAAGCGAAGACGTCTATGTATTCTCGGATGAGAGATATAAGGTCTTCCTTCTCGGTGGATGATAGGTCTTCGGCTATAAAGATGGGCTTGGGGTCAGACTCATCTCCCATGTTGACTTGGATCACTTTATCTTCAGTGGGTGGTTCACGTTGTTCGAAACGCATATCCCACAGGATATTGAGACGCTTGATCCAAGGATCATCAGTCGATTCCAATAATTGCTTGTCACCCCCTGCGTCTTCGTCTGGATGACTTGTTGAAACCATGTTCACAGTCAAGTTTTTAAAGAAGGGTCCAATACTGACGTCGGACTCGTATGACGATATTCCAGATGACTGGTCATGACGTAAGTAATTACTGATTTCGTTTTCCGAGGCGGGGGGAGGTGTGACGTAACCCACGCCCCTTCCGATTTTTTGATAATAATCCGGAGGTTTTCCTTCAGGAGTGAGAGACATTCGGATCGGCGTTCGTCTTCCTTTCCCGAAGCTTAAGCCCTGTTTCTCATTAAAATTATACCCCATTCGTTTCATTAAGTATATAGAATTGGGTTCGTGGT
>NW_017977572.1:0-882 GCF_001876935.1 Asparagus officinalis
CCTCTCGAGTTCTTCGAGGCGTTTCTGGTGTTGTTCTTCGGTCGTCATCTGGGTTGAAAGAGCGATCCAGAGAGACGGGATTTGAATCTCCAGTGGAAGAACAGCTTCACATCCGTATACCAGCGAATACAGGGTTGCTCCCGTTGGTGTGCGCACCGTGGTCCGATAGGCCCATAGAGCCGCGCCAAGCTTGTCATCCCAGTCTCGTTTATTAGTTTTCACGATTTTCGACAAGAGTTTGATGATAGTCTTGTTGAAGGCTTCAGCTAATCCATTTGCTGTGGGATTATAAGCCGTTGACGAGATATCCTGGATTTTAAACTTTTCGCAGAACCTTATGAAGGCGTTGCTGACAAACTGAGGACCGTTGTCATGTATGATTCGTCTTGGAACACCATACCTATAGATGATATGGTGCTTGATGAATGCAATGACGTTACTCGTTTTAACTTCTCTGAGTGGAACTGCTTCAGCCCATTTGGAGAAGTAATCGGTAATTGCCAGGATGAACCGGTCACCTTTGACTGATGGGGGATTTATAGGGCCAACAATGTCCATTCCCCAAGTCTCGAACGACCATGACGTAACTGAAGGATGCAGATGCTCCGGAGGTTGGTGCATATAATTCGCATGTACTTGACATGCGTGACACTTTCGGGCGTATGTGATTGCATCACTCATCATGAAAGGCCAAAAATATCCCATTCTTCTGATGCGGTCATAAAGCTTGGGACCAGGTTGGTGCGCGCCACACTCTCCTTCATGCGCCTCCCTAAGGACCTCTTCAGCTTCCTTGGTTGATAGGCAACGAGCTAGCAAACCATCGTACCCCCTGCGGTATAGCGTTCGATTCTCCGTATTATAGTAGAATCTTGGTGCTCT
>NW_017977573.1:0-882 GCF_001876935.1 Asparagus officinalis
AAGCGGCGAGAAGTCTACCCTGCATATCGTTCACGCAAGAAGACATGCAGGTCAAACATGAACATGACCTGTTAGGTCTCATGTTATGAGCCTATATATTCTAATCTTGTTTTGATGATTACAAACAATTCCTAATAATGTTTGTCTAGTGTTTATGTTTCTTATTAGGTATTCTAGACAAACAATGTATTGGAGGATGGATGGAATTGCGCCATAACGATGATATCCAATGGAGGTTGGCGGAGTAGTGGTTGAAGCATTGCATTCAAGTTAAAGATCCAAGATCCAGCTTCATCCGCAAGTGTACCAAGATAGAGTTTTGTTGAAGATCATCAAGCTTGGGTAATTTAGTTTTAGGTTTTATATTATGTGTGTTAGTACTTTAAGCTCAATTATATACACACATACACGTTTTGGTTTTTGTATATATATTGTCATATATATACATATATATTTTGGTTTGATTTTGTAGATATGAAACAAATATATATTCATATATATGTTCATATGTTTCATATTCTATCATATTTGAAAATATATTGTGTTCTTGGTTTATGGACTTGATAATATGTTTTTATATCTTTTCCTAAGTCTATAAAGCCATACAAAAGTTTTCAAAGATTTGTTTAAGTCAAATGTCAAAAACATGTATGTTTAGTTTTCATGTTTTTAGACAATTTTGAAAAATAATGAGTTTTTACAAATGTGAAGTGCTTTTCCAAAAATTCTTTTTGTAACATGTTCATTAACATGTTTACAATGATTTCTTAAAGTTTTATATTTTTTGGAATTTATTTGCTATTTTTAAAGGCTCTTTAAAAATCACATTTTCAGCATGTACAGTGCCTGTGCACGTTTCTAAGTCGACTTATCAGAGTTGAC
>NW_017977574.1:0-882 GCF_001876935.1 Asparagus officinalis
TGTTGGCCTTCTTGTTTTGATAATGTTTAACAAACAATTTATTACTAATGTTGTTTGTCTAGTGTTTGTCAATTCTTATGTTTGTAGACAAACAACGTTGTTGGAGGATGGATGGAATCGAGCCTTAACGATCATATCAAATGGAGGTTGGCGGAATTGTGGAGTGAAGCAACATACAATTCAAGTTAAAGATCAAGTTCAAGCTTCATCCGCATGTGCACCAAGGTTGAGCTATTATGTGTGTTAAGTACCTTAAGCTCAATATCATATACACACACGTATTTGGTTTCTATGTATATATATAGTTATATATATATGCATGGTTTTGGGTTTTCATGTTTTGGACATACTTGCAAAATACATGAGTTTTCACAAATAGAAATTCAATTTGAGAAATTCTTTTTCTAACATGTTTGTTTTCATGTTTATAAATATTTCGTAAAGTTTCATCAAGTTTGGAATTAATTTGTTATGTTTAATGGAATTTACAAAATCATGTTTTTCGTTTGTGCATGTTTGTGCATGTTTTACAAAACAGATGAGTTTTCATAAATGGGAAGTGATATTCAAGAAATTCTTTCTTTTACATGTTTATCTACATGTTTAGAAACTTTGCTCAAAATTTTACTATTTTTGGAATTGATTTACTATGCCCAATTGATTTTACAAAATCGTGTATGTTAACAGTTTTTCAGAAACTGTAAATTTGTGTTCAAATATTTATTTCTCTCAACTGGGAAAAGATTTTTCCGATATTCTTTCTCTGACATGTTATTCTACATGTCTAGAACATTCCCACAGCATTTCATAATCTTTTGAGTTCATTTACTATTTTAAATTGATTTTACAAAACAGCTGCGCACTGCTACAGTAACTCCGGTC
>NW_017977575.1:0-882 GCF_001876935.1 Asparagus officinalis
AGAGGGTTCATAACCCTAGGGCTTTGAGCTTCATTGATAGGGGTCATGTCCCTAAATCTTTTGGTACCACGAATACTTGGGTACCAAAACAAATTTGATTTTTAAAAACCAAGTACTTTAGTGCTTTTCTTTTTTCTTTTCTTGGTTTTGAAAATTATATCTTTAAAATCTTTTAGTTATGAAAACAATTTTTCTTGTATCAAAATCTTTTGTTTTCATGATTTTTTTTGTTTGATGAGAGGACTATGTTTATATAACCCTCCGGATTTATTGGGTGTTTATTCCCAAATCAAGTTTACCGGATGCTAAAATGATTATATGGGTTGGAACAAGCTCAAGAGCTTGATGTAATTTTTGCCTCTCTTAAAAATTGTGTTTTGATTTGTTGCTTTTGAATTCATTATAATTCACTTATATGATGATATTTATGTGTTTGTGCTAATGGGTCATCTATTCGTGCTTTATAATGTATTCTATGAGTGGTTTGATCAAGTCTTATAAAGAAATTTTTTTCTTTATTGATCAAACATTGTTTTTGAATATAAACTTTGATTTATGAATTCTTTTGGTTGATTTGTTTTCATTTGAAAACTTTTTGCATGATTCTCATGTTCCTCTTCTTTTGATTTCATAAATCTATTCTTTTATATGGTTTTTATATTTTTTGTGTTAATGAGACACTATTTTCATATTGACATATTTATATGTGTTCTCATTATCTTCATGTATGTGAGTAAATTTTTAGCATATTCATGTATGCTTGCTCACATATGTTTTGCTATGATCTTCATCGCATATATTCTATATGGCTTCTTGATAGGGGGAGCAATCCCTATACTTGTTTGATACTCACCTATGCTTATTGATAGGGGGAGCTTTCGC
>NW_017977576.1:0-882 GCF_001876935.1 Asparagus officinalis
AGTTCTCATCTATTGTAAAGAACAAATTTATTGTTACATTGTTAGTGTTATAAAGTTTTCGGTGAGCTAAAAAACCGAGTGTGAGAAGTGAACGTTGATCGGTGAGCGTTGAAAACCGACATTGTGAGTGTTTGTGAACGTTGATCGGTGAGCGTTAAAAACCGATATTGTGAGATGTAAACGTTATTCGGGTAAGCATAAAAAAACCCGGTTGTGATAGTGGATTTCTCCCCGGGAGTGAGGAGCGGAGACGTAGGACGGAAGGTCCGAACTCCGTGATCATATCGTGTGTTTGAGTTTGCTTTGGCGCACTTCTTTTATGTTTATATTTCTTATCGTCATTGTCCATTGCTTATTATTTATATCATCCACTATCTTGTTTATTTTATTTACCCTTGTGTATATCACTTATCCTAGCTCACATATCTTGTTGTATTTTATAATTGCTAGGATAACTTGTTAATTAGTTTTAAATAACATAAAATCGGATTTCATTAGCATAAGTCCCTAATCACCCCTCTCTGGGGTCTAACACATTGGACATGTGCTTAAGAGGTTTGGGATGAGTGATGCTAAGGCTGTTAGCACACCTTTGGCTAGTCATTTCAGGTTGACTAGGGAGCAGTGTCCAGTGACTGATGAGGAGAAAGACTATATGGTGAAGGTTCCATATGCTTCAGCCATTGGGAGTCTTATGTATGTCATGGTGTGTACGAGGCCTGACATTACCCATACAGTGGGTGCTGTGAGCAGATTCATGTCAGATCTAGGAGAATAACACTGGGAAGCAGTAAAGTGGATTCTAAGGTACCAACGGTGGACAATAGAGAATTTTATATGTTTCAAGAGAGACAAGTTGGGTCTGCAGGGATTTGTTGATAC
>NW_017977577.1:0-882 GCF_001876935.1 Asparagus officinalis
GTGGCCGATTTCTTATTATCAGTGTGCTTCCATTCCTCGGTCAATGAATTGGGAGCTTGTTCAGGACCAAGGAGGTGTTGCTACTGGGCATATTACTCCTCGAGGCACTCATCCGGCTGGTTTCAATCAATTTGTGGCCTTGAAGCCAGGCTTATTCAAGAAGGAACATCCTGTCGGCGAACCTGCTAAGCTAGCGGAGGTCTTCATTAGAAAGTTTATCTCTGTCAAAGGAGAATTCCCTGCTCAAGACTTTAGGGCTCCAACGTGGGTTCATTCGAGTGAGACAGACTGGTGGGCCCGAATGATAAATTTTGTCTTGGAGGAGCTGGAAGAGCCTTTGAGGATTTCAGGACTGAGGACTCCAATAACGGCTACTCTATATGGGATTTCTCCAAATTACAGCGGACTTTTTGCTATGCTAGAGTTTTATAATCCTCACACCGGTACATTTTTCACTCCTGTTGGTGAATTAGGCTTCGCCCTTCATGAGATGTTCGAAATTTCTGGCTTGTCTTTTGGAGAGTTGCCTTACGAGGAGTACGTCCCCGGAAATAGGGAATTGGAGATTCTGAAGAATGGTGCTCCTGACCTCTATGGCACTTATTGGGAACTGATGTCCCATTTTCAGATCTGTGCACAAATCACTGGGAAAAGGGCCAGTGGTGTGAAACAAGGACAATGGGCAGAATATCTTTTTCAAAATCTGTGGGACAAGGAAGCTGAGGTGACTCGTTTAGCCGCCAGTACTCTTGAAGACATCAACGAGCGTATCAACGATGCGACCTCCCACTACACTTGTGAGGTAGAGGAGGATGTTTTTCCCGCTTTTACCACCTTCGAAAGTTTCCATTTTCAGGCAGAAGTTCCAATCTCCGATATGGC
>NW_017977578.1:0-882 GCF_001876935.1 Asparagus officinalis
CCTTCTAAAGCTCTTTCTTCCTCCTTTCATCCTTCCACCATTGTTTCCTTTCTTTCAAGAACTCAAAACTCATAAACTCCATAAATAAATTTCAGATTTTGGTGTTCTCTCCTTGGCCGAAAATACCCTCTCCTCCAAGCTAGGGTTTCATCATCTTCAAGCTCAAGAAAAGCCTCTTGATTTGGTAAGTTCCCCTTCAAAACTCTCCTCTTTTCAAGAAAGATCATAGCTTTATATTCTCATGAGTTAGAGGATAGGTTCTTTGATGATGGGTTGTGTATGCACAAGAATTTGGGGGGTTTTATGCAAAGTTACAATAGGGCCGAAATTTGTAGGGGCTTTTATGTAAAAAGGGGGCTGAAATTTGTAGGGGCTTTTATGCAAAAATGGGACTGAAATTTTGTGGCTTGGACTGCATGTCCATTTGGTCGAAAATTTGAGGGGTGCTTTATGCAAGAAAACCAATGTTGTTTGAGGGGTTTATTTGCAAAAAGCAACCCACAAAGTGTAGAGGGGTTTATTTGCAAAAGGGCTGAAATTTAGGGCTGAAATTCCAAAAGTTTAGACCACAACCCAATAACCAAAGTTTTGATAAGGGCATGTGGACGTAAAATTGAAATTTGTGAAGGGGTTTATTTGCAAATTTAGCTTCATTTTACAAAAGGGTTTATTTGTAAAATTAACCAAAATTGTGGGGTATCGGGGGGTGCTATATGATCAGATATGATGACCATGACCCAACCCGAGCGTGTCCTTGACCCGAATTTGGCCTTGAACACGAAGGGTATTTTAGGTATTTCACCAAAATTCACAGTGAAAAATGACAATCATTGTTTCGCATGCACGAAATTTGTAGGTTTAACTAGACTTCAATTATGAAAT
>NW_017977579.1:0-882 GCF_001876935.1 Asparagus officinalis
GATGCCCCGCCTCCCTTATCAAATTAACTTTAGAATCAAGGAAAGGCTTGAATTGGCGAAGAGAAAGTCTACTATGGAAAAGCTTGCCGATCATAGCATTCATGAAAGAGAAGAAAGAGCGGACTTCTATACAGATGACGATCTTCTCAGGGTCATTGTCCGATAACAACCCCTTCACGAGGACATGAAGCCGAGAGGAAATCCCTACATAAAAAGGAGAAATCTGTCAAGAAGACATAATAAGGAGATAAAGGATATTCGTCATTTGCTTAATTTATACCTCCTTCCCCTTGAGTCACTGGGGGTATCGGAGGTGTGACGGCTGTAGGTGCATCAACGGGTGGAGTTGGTCTCACAGCCGGCTCAACAGGATCAGTCTCGGCAAAAGCTCCTGTTAAGCACAAAACAGAACGATCAGACACATCACATTATAGCTGTATTAGTCAAAAAATTGGCTAGTCCTATAATTAACACGAGAAGAGGCACGTACCTTCAAAAGAACCATTCTCGGGATCCTGAGGGAGTGCAGGCTCAGGAAACATACTCTCGGGCAGCGGGCCATCGATCTGAGGAGAGTCATATATGAAGTGGAACATAGAAGTGTCTGTAGGCAAACCTGCCTCGTCGAAATCATCAATCGAAAAATCTGACACAAAGAAATGTAAGTACGAAAGAAGAATGAAGAGAATATGACCAATGGAAATAGGTTACCTCACGTAGATACATCTGGATTCACTGAATCAGGTCCTACATTGGTAGCCTCCCTAAAGTCGGCAGTTTCTTCAGGTTTTTCTACTTGGTACGGTGAGTCAGGCTTACCAGAAGATACAAACTCATGAGGAGCAGGATCAAAACTCATCTCCCCTTCCTCGCGCTCTCCTG
>NW_017977580.1:0-882 GCF_001876935.1 Asparagus officinalis
ACGGAGGAGTTCATACTCCAGACGTGCCATAATAATCTTTCCATAGATGTATTAGAAGCTATGGGTACTACACCATCCAAGACGTGGAAGGAATTGAAGGTACGAGGGGAGCAGGCTGAACACTTCCTTAAAAGGAAGAAAGCTGAAAGGGGACAACCCGCCAATAATACTCAAAAACAGAACTTTACCCCCCGTGGTAAAGGGAAAGGACCGGCAAACGCGGTAGACGCAAATCAGACATTTGAGTTGCAACCCCAACAGCAGTCGCAGCAACAGCAGTCGCAGCAACAACAGCCGCAGCAACAAGCGCCAAAGCAACAAACGCCTCAATGGCAACAACGACCTCCAAGGCAACAGAAAACTTCTGAGCCGAAATTCCCGAAGGAGTATTCCTTCAAAGAAGATGAGGTCCCTGGTATCTTCAAGTATTTGATGGAGAACAACAAAATTATGCTACCTCCGATCACCGACCATGAAGGAGCCCAGAAAATTACAGATCCGCGGTATTGTGCATTTCACAGAACAGTCCATCATCCTACAAAGGCGTGCTACGCTCTCAAGGACAAGATTCAGGCCTTAATTGATGTAGGAATTATCACGCCGAAGCAGCCTAAAGAAAAGAAGGTGGACGCAAACGCCGTTTCTGTTAGCTTCGGTTCTGTCCCTCTAGCGTGGTTTCAACCAAAACCCGTATATAAGGTACAAATGGAGACCGTCAACGATGATCCTTACGGACAACGTCAAAAAGGACTCGTACAACATATAACTCCTAGCGGCGAAATTCTCTGGGTTCATCCGGACTTGTTAGAGGATGAGCAATGGGTAGGATCCTCATCTAGGAAAAAGCATAGGGGTAAAAGCAAAACCTGCTGCCCCACGACA
>NW_017977581.1:0-882 GCF_001876935.1 Asparagus officinalis
TTCCTGGCCAACTTTTTCGACGACGACACCGAGATATCTATCGGATCGTTGCTCGATGAGAAGCAAAAAAGACTGGGAGTTAGTCGATACCTTCGTCAAAAGATTCCGGAACAAGGCGATGAATTGCCGGGACCCGATCACCGAGGAATTCATCCTCCAGACCTGCCACAACAACCTCGCGTTGGACGTGCTAGAAGCAATGGGGACAGAACCATCCAATACATGGAAGGACTTGAAAGTCCGGGGAGAGCAAGCTGAGCGATTCCTCAAGAGGAAGAAGGCGGAAAGAGGCCAACCGGCGACAAGTGCTCCAAAGCAAAACTTCGTCCCACGGGGGAAAGGTAAGGCACAAGCTAATGCAGTTGATGCTAATCAAACCTTACAATTGCAACCTCAGCAACAGCCGCAGCAACAAGCACCCCAACAATCTCGAGGACAATGGCAACAACGGCCTCAGAAGCAGAAATCTGCGGAGCCGAGGTTTCCTAAAGTGTACTCCTTCAAGGATGATGAAGTTCCCGGCATCTTCAAATACCTGTTGGAGAACAACAAGATCCAGTTGCCGGCGATCGTGGATCAAGAAGGGGCCAGCAAAGTGACGGATCCAAAGTACTGCGCGTACCACAGAGCGGTCCACCACCCTACGAGATCATGCTACCACCTCAAGGACAAGATCCAGGCGTTAATCGACGTAGGAGTCATAACCCCGAAACCAGCCAAGAATGTGGGGGCCAACACAGTGTCAATCAGTTTTAGGTCAGTGCCTACAACTTGGTTCGAGCCAAAACGCGTCACCAAAGTCGGGATGAAGAGGGTGAATGACGATCCGCACGGACAGCGCCAAAAGGGACTTGTGCCGCACACAACCCCAAATGGCGAAAT
>NW_017977582.1:0-882 GCF_001876935.1 Asparagus officinalis
ATGGCTCCCCTAGTCGCTAGGATAGCAGCAATCGAGGAGCTTGTGGCAAATCACATTACACCACCACCAGTAGCTGAAACCGTCATTTCTCAAGAAAATGGGATAGCTAAGTTCTAGAAGGACGAGGAAGGGAGTGCTACGAGAGGGCACGCCAGAGACAAGGGCAAGAACAAGAGACCCTTGATTGGATCCCAACAGCATCAGCAGAGCCCTCATAAGAAGGGATATCAACAGGATCAGAGAGCAAGTCAACAGCAAAAGTTTCGGGGATCTTGTTTTAACTGTCGCAAGGTCGGACACAAGGCATTAGAGTGCCGCAGTGCACTAGCAAGAACTCAGAAGGGATATGGTCCAATTCAGCAGCAGCAGAAGACTGAAGGACAGGTTCTAGCAGTTCAGGAGGTTTCCGGCGGATTGTCCCATTTTCTCCAGCTCCAGCAGCAGAGCAGTCTTCAACCACGGGCAGGGTTTATGCGGTTATTCCACGCGATCATGGAGCAATTTTGGAGGGTATGTTCCTTGTAAATTCCTTTCTCGCCCGTATTCTTTTCGATTCGGGAGCTTCGCATTCTTTCATCTCTCATGCATTCATGACTAGACTCCAGCTCGTAGCTCAGCCCCTAGACACCCCTTTATCTGTTTCCACCCCTTTAGGCGAGGTATCGCTTCTGGAGAGCGTTTGTAGGAGGTGTACCATCAGTCCAGACGAGTCGGAGTTCATAGTGGATTTGATAGGGTTGTTCATGTCCGAGTTCGATATTATTCTTGGTATGGATTGGTTGTCTTCCTACCATATCAGTATTGACTGTTTTACGAAGACAGTCAAGTTGCGAGCGTCCGATGGGTCCGAGATGATTGTAGCTACCTCTCAGGGCAACCGAC
>NW_017977583.1:0-882 GCF_001876935.1 Asparagus officinalis
AATTTTATATTCTGTTCCTTGATCCTGGAAAGGAAGAATTTTATATTCTATTTCCAGTGCAGAAGAAACAAAAGAAGTGGGATCTCTACTCCGAGAATCTGGAAAATCTAGATAAACTTGCCTTTTATAGGATTGGTTATCTAAACTAAAAAAAGAGTTCTTCGTTTATCGAAGTGAAGTTTCAACTTCGGTTATAACCATGAGAAGATTTAACCAAAGAGAAGAGAAAGGAGTTCTTTCGTTTATCGAAAGGAGACTCTGATCTGAAAGGGGACCTTCTTGTCTATGGAAAGAGTCAAGAGGGTCAGATGGACATTTTTGGTGGATGGTGGACTCACTGTCAATTGAAATTGATCAGTGAGGGATTTTGGTGGTGACAATGATTTTGGGTTATCCTCTAGAATATTAAGTGTAATATTCTTTAAGGAACTTCCCGATAAATGAGTTATCCTGAAGGTACTAAGGATAGTACTTTTTCAGGAACTTCCCATTTATTGGCATCAATTGTCGGGTGCCTTCTTGAGTAATTAGGCGATATGCGCCGTTTGAATAGACTGTGTCTATTACAAACGGTCCTTTCTATTTGGGTTCGAATTTACCTTTCTTCTTGGAAGTGAGGATTATTGGTCGGCGAGCAGCGAGGATCAGATCTCCTTCCTTGAAGCTTCTCTGTCGGACTTTTTTGTTAAAAGCCCTAGACATCCTGGCCTGATAAAACTCAATTTGCTGTTGAGCTTCCAAGCGTTTTTCATCCAGCCTCTCAAGCTCTTCGAGACGCTTCTGATGCTGTTCTTCTGTTGTTATCTCTGTTGCGAGAGCAATCCGAAGTGACGGGATTTGAATTTCCAAAGGTAGCACAGCCTCGCATCCGTATACCAGCGA
>NW_017977584.1:0-882 GCF_001876935.1 Asparagus officinalis
CACGCGGACCTAGAGTCGAGGAGGCATAGAGTGGTTCAGTTATCTCAACAAACAATTACTCATATCTCCACTAAACTAATGACGGATGAATGGACTCTTGTCAAAAGAACTCGTTTGACTCTCAAAGAACGTATACAAAAGCGTCGTGCAAACGCAGCTCATGCCCGTGCTCTCTTACAACGAAGACGAGAAAGAAACAAGGAAACGGTGGCCAAAGAACCACCAAAACTCTGCAAAGTTTGGATTCCAAAAAACGGAGTTGTACAAAATCAGCATTCGGAGCCCGTTAAGACTCCACACCCGCAAGGGGGTGGTTCTAAACGTGTGACTCCTGACATAACCTTGGATCGCTCAAAGGCAACAATAATTTGTCCTGAGAATGCCAACAAGACTTTACATCCTTAGAGGAAGACATGTTCGCCAAAAGACATCGTTATACCTGGGAGATCATACCAACAGACGATAGGATTTTCCGGCAATCATACCGATAAATCGTACTATCAAGCTGGGGGTGCGAATAAATTTCCAAAGAGAATTGTTCAAAAAATGAACTCTCATTGTTCGTACTATCAAGCTGGGGGTGCGAATAAATTTCCAAAGAGAATTGTTCAAAAAATGAACTCTCATTGTTCATGTGTGCGACTCATTAAGGCAGCGTTGTCAGAATATAACTATGCCAAACGAGAAGTCATCCCTCAAAGAGTCTCGGTATTCCACAGTCTTTTCACCGAAATGTCGAAGCCTAAGCCGAGACATTTCCGCAAGAGAAGATCAGCTGTCCAAGATGATGAATTCCTTAAAATCACCATCAACATGGTTGATAAAAGAAAGTCTAAGCAGCATTCAAGTGACTCAAATCCCGACTTTTCCCCGAGAGGAAAG
>NW_017977585.1:0-882 GCF_001876935.1 Asparagus officinalis
GGGCCCACTTCGCTAACCGCCAATTCATAGAGGCCGGTTGCGTCATAAATACCCGTACTGGATTTACGTCGGAAATGACGTAAATCGTCTGTCCTACCAAGTAATGCCGCATCTTTTGCATTACGAATACTAATGCGAGGCATTCTTTCCCAATCATCGGATATCGATATTCCGCACCTATCAAGGTCCGACTTAGGTAATAAACCGCCTGTTCGTGACCGTTATCGTCGTCTTATGCTAGTAAAGCACTTATCGAATGGTTCATCGCCTTGATGTAAATCAAGAACGGTTTACCCGATTTTGGTGCAACGAGAACAGGAGGATTCGTCAGATACGTTTTGATATCTTCGAATGCTTTTTGGCAAGCATTATCCCAAATAAACGATACTCCTTTCTTGTTCAGCTTAGAGAACGGTTGGCACTTCCCAGAGAGATTTGAGATGAATCGCCGGATGTAAGCTAAACGCCCTTGCAATCCTCTGAGCTCTCTTAGATTTCTAGGGGGTTGCAGTTCATGTATCGCCTTCACCTTATCGGGATCGATATGTATACCTTTAGTGGTGACGACGAATCCAAGGAATTTTCCGCTGGACATTCCAAGGAATGATTTAGTGGGGTTCACCTTTAATTGATGACTCCTCATGAGATCGAACATCGTCTTCAAATCCTTGATGTGATCTTCTTTGTTACGGCTTTTTACAACCAAATCATCAACGTAGCATTCGACTGTCTTCCTGAGATGTTCTTGGAAAATCTTAGTCATTGCTCGCTGGTATGTGGCGCCTGCATTCTTCAGACAGAATGGCATCATCATGTAGCAAAAGACACCGAGAGGCGTTCTGAACGCTGTATGCTTCTCATCATCAGGGTGCATCTTGATTT
>NW_017977586.1:0-882 GCF_001876935.1 Asparagus officinalis
AATTCTATGTTTCATATGTTGGTGGTAATTTTTTAAATGTTAGTATATTTCTTGTAACTCTAAAATTTTGGGGGTGTCTTTTGCAATTATTAAAACTATAGATTAATTTTGAAAAATATTAAATTTCAACGGTCTACCAATCGACGAATTTGATGTGTGCTAGTTAAAATTTTTGAAAATTTAGAGTTTTTTTTACAATTTTTAAATTTTGAAGGAGTTTTTTTAAAAATTTTAAGGTTAATTTCGGTAAATTTTAATTTTTTAGGTGTCTAAGGGTAATATTTTGAATTCATCTTATGTTATTTACAAATTTTAGAATTTTAGGGTGGTTTTTTATAATTTGAACTTTTGAAGGTGTTTCTATAATTTTTGAGATATTGAGGGTGTTAATTAAAAAATTTAAATTTAAATATCAAAAATTTTAGGTGTATCATGGTAATCTCTTGAATTTATCTGTGTTGTTTGTAAGTTTTAAAATTTTATAATTTTAATGTGCTTGTCTGTAATTTAAACTTTTGAGGGTGTTTCTATAATTTTTGAGACATTGAGGTGTTAACTGTAAATTTTAAATTCTTTGCAAACTGATGTTAATTTTTTAATGTCATGTTTTTTATTTTAAGTTTTGAGACATTGAGATGATTTTTATAATTTTAAACTTTTTAGGGTCTTTTCTGCAATTTTAAAACTTTTTATGGTATTTTTGCAATACTTCATGTATTATAATATGTTATCGACTTGTAATTTCTTTATCTTAACAAACTAATATCATTTTTATGTTTTATATATTTTATTAATATTCGTTTTTTTAAATTATTAAGTTAAACATGGTTCACATAGGATTAGGATAAGATATGATTATGATTAGGATAGATTAAGATATAA
>NW_017977587.1:0-882 GCF_001876935.1 Asparagus officinalis
CGTTGAAAAAGTCTTGGGGGGTGGAAGCATGTTTCTTTTGGTTTTGGGGGCTGGAAGCATTTTCCCCTTGTTATTATTACCAACAGACGCCCACTAGATTTGTCTTTTTTAATAAACAAAGGCACATATAATTTCCTTAGTATGCAGGACTTAGTCCTATTTCAACTTCTAAATTTTATTTGGTTATACACTAAGGCCTGTGTTCTTAATTTGCAGGACTTAGTCCTATTTCAACTTCTAAATTTTATTTGGTTATACACTAAGGCCTGTGTTCTTAATTTGTTTTCAAAATAGGCCCAATGGGTTTAGGATTTGTTTAAAGGGAAGCTCATTTCAGTTCATCTGTATTATAACCTCACTTTTAAAAGTGCGGTCCATTTGGAAAAGGGCCCCTTAAATTTTCACCTTTAACCTGAGCCTTCTTCTTATGTATTATCAACATCCTGAGCACAATTGGGATTCCTACTTCCGCGTTTAAACCCAAACAGGCAAGTACATAAACTTATTTGCTTTTCAACCCAAACGATTTATTTATTTTTGATATCTCCTCAAATGATTGTGTTTCACATGTAATGCACTTTATTTTATTACAAAAACCTTAAATTCGAAAACCCACCTGGCCACTCTACTAATCACCCCTGACTTTGACCTTACAACTTACTAATCTCATCTCTCAAATGAGGGATCCTAGAGATCTAGCAGTTACCCTAAGGTCAGCCTGGCCCAAGGATAAACGATCCAGATCCCCCCCAACCCCCCCCAATCTTAGGATTAACGCCTGAGATTTTTCCACCGTCAAAACAGATCAAAGCGGCAGTCCTTAGTCATAGAAACTCATCGTTGTCATTGAGGAGGGTACGAGCCCAAGAATGTCATAGCGTC
>NW_017977588.1:0-881 GCF_001876935.1 Asparagus officinalis
TTGCATATATACATATTCATCATATAGGATATATCTCTTTGTTTGCATTGCTTATCCTAGCTTATATATGTTGTGGTATTTCATATTTGCTAGGATAACTTATTAATTAAGTTTTAATTGGCATTTAATCGGATTAGATTAACATAAGACCCTAATCACCCCCCCTCTAGGGTCTAACAATTGGTATCAGAGCTTGGTGCTCTTTGATTTAAGGTCTAATCACCTTGAGTTAAAGATCCAAGTTATTTTTTTTATGCTAATCTTGTTTTGATTGTATTTGTATCTTGCTTGCATATTTTTACAAATTATGGATATGAATGATGCATCTTGTTTAGGCTATGATTCTAGTATTGCTCCTAAATTCAATGCTTTCCCTTATGCTCAATGGTGTTTTAGATTCAAAATATTTGTTCAATCTAAAAATATCGATTTATGGGAAATCATTGATTGTGCTTATATTGTGCCCACGTTGGAGAAATCCAAGTGGAGCAAACATGATAAAAAGATGTTTATTATGAACAAGCTTATGTTAGAATTTTTATTAAATGCATTTGATTCATTTATGTCTAACAAGCTTGATTCTTTTGATAGCGCTTATACATTATGGAAATTCATAGAAGTGCATCAAGGAGACTTGGAGGCGATCCGACAAGCTTTGGAGGATCCCGCTTCAAGTTCATGTGGAGCATCATGCACACGGCCACTAGGCGATAGCCCTAGTGAGGTTTGCGAGTTCAAATCTATTAATGATTTACCTAATGATGAACTTGCTTGTGCTAGTGAAAAATTATTACATGCCTTTAACAAGATGTAAAATGATTTTATTAATTTACAAAGCAAGCATGTTAGTTTAAAATCCGATCATGAGAAGCTAGCTTCCA
>NW_017977589.1:0-881 GCF_001876935.1 Asparagus officinalis
GATATAAGCTAACCGCCCTTGCAATCCTCTGAGCTCCTTGAGATTTCTTGGAGGTTGCAGTTCATTAATCGCCTTTACCTTATCGGGGTCGATGTGAATACCTTTAGTGGTGACGACAAATCCCAGGAATTTACCACTGGACATTCCGAGGAAAGACTTGGTAGGATTCATCTTCAATTGATGGGCTCGCATCAGGTCGAACATGGTCTTCAAGTCTTTAATGTGATCCTTCTTATCACGACTTTTCACAACCAAATCATCCACGTAGCACTCGACAGTCTTCCGGAGATGCTCCTGAAAAATCTTCGACATGGCTCTCTGGTATGTGGCACCTGCGTTTTTTAAACCGAAGGGCATGACCGTGTAGCAGAAAACGCCAAGGGGTGTTCTAAACGCGGTATGCTTTTCGTCATCTGGATGCATCTTTATTTGATTATAACCAGAGAAACCATCCATGAAAGACATCCTTTCGAACCCGCACGTATTGTCGATGATGACATCTGTGATAGGAAGGGGAAAATCGTCTTTTGGGCATGCATCGTTGAGGTCTCGAAAGTCGATACAAATCCTGACCTTCCCGTTCTTCTTAAGGACTGGGACAATATTGGCAAGCCACTCCGGATGCTGCTCTTCCCTAATGAAGCCCGAATCAATAAGCTTTTTAACTTCGGTCTCGATTGCTTCCATCATTTGCGGACGAAACCGTCTTTGTTGTTGTTTGACAGGTTTGACATCCGTCTTGATATCGAGACGATGCACTGCTACATTTGGATCGAGCCCTGGCATGTCTTTATAATTCCAGGCAAATACACCGATGTATTCCCTGATAAGAGAGATTAACTCTTCTTTCTCTTCCGGCGGGAGGCTGTCGCTAATGAATA
>NW_017977590.1:0-881 GCF_001876935.1 Asparagus officinalis
TGGCTTGGTTTTGTATTGCTACAATGAGAAGATTTTCTTGAAAATATATCTTAGAGTTATATATAAAAATATTTTCTTGAGTGATAACTAGCTCCAATTAGATTATGTAAAAGTTATCAAGTGAATTTAGTTATTTACTAACTTCTTTAATTTGGCAAGTTGACCGAATTTTGTAGGTATATTCACTGCAAACCCTCACGAGACTACAACTCGTCCACTAGGGTAACCTAGGGGTTTAAAGGCTTGTTGTATGCGCTAAATACAACCGCGATTCCTACGAAAGTGAGTTAGGATTTTCTTTTTTATATATATATACAAACATATACATATATATGTATATACATATATATATTGATAATCACATTTTATTACACTTTTATACCCTCATTATCTATTTTACATGAATAAATATACCATTAATAATTGTTGTTAGATTAGTTTTCACATAATTGAATGAAAATATAAATAAATATTATTAAATGTAAAAACCCCTCAAAATCTCTCTTCTCTATTTTGTAGCATTTTAGAAGCCTAAAGAGCATGAAGCCCATCAAGCAAGTGAAGAAAATGATCAATTGAAGCCAAAAGCCAAAATGTCCAAAGAAGCAAAGTCCTCTTTATTCTCAAATGAGCTAAAAGGCCCAAGCCCATTAACAAATGATTACACTTCATGGGCTGAATTTGTTGCTGCAAAGAGTTGTGGATTTTTACATTTGAAAATCAAATGGAAAATGAAATGGACCGGACCAGACCAGTGAACTTGGACTTGGGCTGCAGAGATTTACATTTGAAAATCAAATGGAAAATGAAATGGACCGGACCAGACCAGTGGACTCGGACCTGCTGCAATTTCAAAACCGAATCTGATTTGCTTTGAATCA
>NW_017977591.1:0-881 GCF_001876935.1 Asparagus officinalis
CTCCGGTGGAGTCAGGTATGAACACGAATCTTTCAACACCCAGAGTCCCTTTGAAGGGTCGCCTCGGTCGCTTACCGGAGAATCGAGGTAAAATACCTATTAAAGAGCGATTGGGTCCGTTGAAAGGTCCCCAAATGATAAACCCAACTGGGGGTTGTTCTAGATCCCCCCAGGAGAATATCAAAGGGAAAACCCCTATTTCCGACCGCATCGGGTTGCGTGTCGAAATTCAAGAGCCCCTTAAGTTTTTACGCTCCCAAAAGCGTAGACTGGAACGAAAGACTCTTGAGAACGCTAATAAAGCGTCATATTCGTCTGATGATGATAATATTATACTTGGAAAATCATGCCAACACTCTATAGGTTGCTCCAGTTATCAAACTGATGAGTTGTACTATAGAGCTGGGGGTGCGAATAAGTCTTGGAAACGAAACGCACGAGACACGGAGCCTCACTGTCCGTGTGCCAACATCATCAAGGCGGTGCTATCAGAATGCTGTTGCTCCGAAGCCCCAAGGAGAGTTTCGGTGTTCAAGAGAATCTCCACCGGAACGTCTGAGACTAAGCCTAGGCATTTCCAGCGAAGAAGAAGGATAGTCAAAGACGGAGAATTCCCGAAGGTCACCATCAACATGGCCAGCAAAGGAGCATCGACAGGGGACAATCCCGAGTCGATCCCGCTAGTGCCCTGGTATTTAACCCATCTGCAGTCCGGAACCATTACACGAGGGACCTATGGTAGGGTTCGGACGAGATTACCATCAGAAGACGAAGGATCAGATACCGACTCCGCAATTGCATCGGACAACACTGTATCTAGCGAGGGACAACCCCGCGAGGTACTCATGATCAGCGCCGAACAAATGAACAAGATGCTTGAA
>NW_017977592.1:0-881 GCF_001876935.1 Asparagus officinalis
CAACACGGATTAAGCGATGAAAATTATCCCGAACCCAAATTTGCATACACCAAAACAATTTTTTTTTTATTTTTTTAAGAAAATTAGTTTTTTTTAAAGGAAGAGAGAAAGAAAATTAGTTTTTTTTAAAGAAAAATTAGTTTTTTTTAAGGAAAGAAAGAAAGATAGGTTTTTTTTTTAAAGGAAAGAAAGAAATTTAGTTTTTTTTTATAAAGGAAAGAAGAAAGAAAATTAGTTTTTTTTAATATGAGAAGATAAAGAAAAAGAAAAAAAAAATCCTAACTAAAACAAATCAAGGCAATCACTTTTCAATCAACTCTAACTCTAGGGTTTAGCCTAACTCCACTAGACCAACTCCTAACCAAAAATTCCTACAGTGAAAAGATCAAAGTTTTACCCAGATAGTTAGCCAGGTAAGGATAATACTAGAGGGTGATCAAAGATCAATTAAGTACCTCTTTCCTTGCGGAGCGCTTTACGCAACCCCTAAACCTTGCCTTAGACACCAACTATTCCGAGAAAACTTAAACCGTTCACTTAAGGATTTCTTGTTCCTTATTGAGCTCGAATCCTTAGGGGCCAACGTCTAATGAGTTTTAGAAGGCTTGAATTTGTGAAGTGAGGAATTAGTGATTTGTGGGCTAAGGAAAGGATGATGAAATCCCTTACCTTATCTTGATTGGGGTTTTTCCCTTAAGAATGTTTTAAGTGTGTGCCAAATCAAGTGCTACAATCACTTTGGTGCATTTCTACACTATATGAAATGCAACCCTAGAAATTAAAAGCGACTAAAAAGGATGATAAAAAAAAATATTTTTTTTAATTATGGTCAACAACAAGCAAATGTGAGAAGATGATTCATGTTTGAATTTATTATCTTG
>NW_017977593.1:0-881 GCF_001876935.1 Asparagus officinalis
ATATCTCAATATAAAGGGGCGTTTTGACGCTGCATTGTGCCTTATAAGGCAGGGATATATTATCGATATGCCCTATCTTATAAGTGCATAATGTGGCCAAATCGTCTTACCTTTTATAAGGCAGTGACTCTATCTTACCCATTCGTAGGATGAGTTCAACTTCCTTTTATGATTGAGACTAACAACTGTTTAAATTTTCGCTTTCAGTGGAATATCCTTCTGGGGCGTTTTCATCTCACGCAGTGTACGGGCGTCGTGGCGAGTATTATTCGAATCTCACGCAGTGTACGGGCGTCGTGGCGAGTATTATTCGACTTCCGACGATTTTTCCCCTATCCCAGTTACTCCTCGGTTTGCTTCGGGCACGTCGACAGAGGTTGCCCAAGTGGTGAAGGAAGGTGGATATCGAGCTCTTCGCCAGTTGATTACAGATGCGCCCCTCGTGAAGGATGCCAGTTCGATTCAGCCTCTCAAGAAAACTGACTTTTTATTTGGCGATTCTGCCCGAGATCCGGATGCCGTGTTTATCGATGCTGAGCAGTGGCTTCATAAGACTGGCAGTGGCTTCATATATTTGCCGAAGATTCCTCGGCATCGTTCGTTGACTGAGCTCCGGCGTCAGGCTGTGACACGGGAGATGTCGTGGCGCTTGACGGAGGAGCATGAGAGCGTTCACTGCGGATACATCACTCATCAGGCAGCTCCTGGTTCGAGCAGGAGTCACATCACTGGATTGCATCCTGGAGTATTGGGGTTAGATGCACCGCCACGTAACGAGCTTCTTGCCGCTGCTTCTACATTGAAGAATAGCATCGCTGCTTTAGGACGGGAGATGCCCGCGACACGCCACAGGTTTTATGGTTGGGTCCATTCTTTGGACA
>NW_017977594.1:0-881 GCF_001876935.1 Asparagus officinalis
AAACTTTTTGAGAAGCTTCACTATGGTTTTGTTGAATGCTTCTGCAAGACCATTCGCCGGCGGGTAATATGCCGTAGATGCAACGCTTTGGATTCTGAATTTATCACAAAACCTCTGAAACCCAAAGCTGACGAATTGTGTTCCGTTGTCGTGAACTATTCGTCTTGGGACTCCGAAGCGATAGATGACGTGATGTTTGATGAACTTGATCACGTTTGAAGTCTTGACTTCTTTCAACGGGATTGCCTCCGCCCACTTGGAGAAATAGTCGGTCACGGCTAGAATGAATCGGTGTCCTTTGGACGTCGGAGGGGAGATCGGTCCGACGATATCCATGCCCCACCACATTTCGAATGGCCAAGACGCCGACGTGGGGTGTAAGTTCCCTGGTGCTTGGTGGATAAAATCTCCATGAATTTGGCATGCGTGACAACGTTTAGCGTAGTCAACCGCGTCTGAAAACATCTTCGGCCAATAATAGCCGATTCGTCGGAGGTGATCTCCTAATTTAGCTCCAGGTTGATGAGCTCCGCACATTCCGCCGTGAGCTTCCTTGAGGGCCTCTTTTGCTTCCTTCCGAGAAAGGCATCGAAGTAAGACTCCATCATGTGATTTACGATACAAGACTTGAGAAACTGCATCGTAATAGAATCGGAGGGCTTTTCGTTTGATTGCAGCCGCTTCCTTAGGGTCCTCAGGTAGAATTCCATATAGGGCATAGTCGATGTACGGGAATCGCCAATCCCTAGATTCGAACTCCATAAATGCCGTACAGACGTCTCCTGACGTCGTCTCGTCTGAGTTTTCCTCTATAGGAATCTTGGAAAAGTATAGCTTACGTCCCATGACCGGAATCGTTGTTTCGACCTCTGGTGGCAAGG
>NW_017977595.1:0-881 GCF_001876935.1 Asparagus officinalis
ATTGACTCATGCTTTTCCATTTCTATATAGGAGTGCGTGGGGAGGATGAGATGAGTCCCGATCCTGTTCGATTATCTCCCGATGAATCTGACCCACTACCCCCTGTAGAGAAGTCTACAGGGGTTGCTGACATTAGGGAGGAGATCAGTGTAGGACCAGATTCTGTGAGTCAAGGTACATCTATCACTGACAGCGTATTTCTTTAGATAATACATTAATGAATTTGTGTATCCTCTAACTGTCCTCTACTCCTTGCTCCTTCAGATAATTTGCAGGAGGCGAACCTTGGAAACGAAGAGGCTGATGCACCCGTGAGAGGTAACTCATTTCCATTAGTTGTAGTCTCTTCATTATTCTTTGGCACTTATATTCTTTTATGTCAGATTTCTCCATCGACGATTTTGACGAGGGAAGCCTGTTTGCGGACACTCCTATGATGCACTACATATATAGCTCACCTCAGATTAATGACCAGCTACCTGGAGACATGTTTCCTGAGTCCGCATTTGCTAACAATCCTGAGGATGGTTCCTTTGAAGGTATGTGCCTCCTGCTGAGTTGATTATAGGACTAGTCGACCTTGACTAATGCAGCTATAATGTAACGCCTCTGCGAATTCTGTTTTGAATTTGACAGGAGCTTTTGTTGAGAAAGACCATGTTGAGCCGGCTGTGCGACCAACTCCACCAGTCGATGCAGCTACAGTTGTTACATCTCCATCACCCCCAGTGACTCAAGGGGAAGGAGGTATAACTTAATTAGCTGAGCGATGCCGTTCATTTCCTCATTGAGGCTTTTGACGAACTTCTCTCCTTTGTGTAGGGCTTCCTTCTCAGCTTCATATCCTCGTTAAGGAGTTGTTATCAGGGGATGACCCTGAG
>NW_017977596.1:0-881 GCF_001876935.1 Asparagus officinalis
TTTAACATCCATTTGAAATAGTTTAAAATTTTTAAAGCTAGCAAATGCCAAAAACATCCTAATAGATTCTAATCTTGTAACCGGTGCAAAGGTTTCATCATAGTCTATGCCCTCCTCTTGATTGTATCCTTGGGCAACCAAACGAGCTTTATTCCTAGTAACAATGCCATGTTCATCAAGTTTGTTTCTAAAAACCCATTTAGTACCAATAACACTAGCATTGTTAGGTCTAGGAACTAACTTCCAAACTTCATTTCTTTGAAAATTGTTTAATTCTTCATGCATAGCCAAAACCCAAAACTCATCATTTAAAGCATCATTAACCTTTTTAGGTTCTAGTTGAGATAGAAATGCAACATTACCACATTCACTCAAGGCTTTTGAGCGAGTTATAACTCCTTTTGAAGGGCTCCCAATGATTTGTTCCTTTGGATGGTTTGATGTGAATTTCCAAGCTTTAGGTGGTTCAACTTGATCTTGAGCGTTTGTGCTATCCACATCCTTTTGAACTTCTATAGAGGGAGTGTCATTGATTTGCAACAAGTCCAATCCTCCCTCAATATCATCATCATCATCTTTCCTAGGCAACACAACTTGAGAGCCAACATTAGTCTCATCAAAAGTAACGTTTATAGACTCTTCAACAACGAGGCTTCGTTTATTGAAGACCCTATAAGCCTTACTTCGCGGTGCATAACCCAAGAAAATACCAACATCAATTTTGGAGTCAAACTTATCATGGTGATCTTTTGTATTTAAAATGAAATATTTATAACCAAAGATACGAAAATAACCAATGAAAGGAGTTTTTTCATAAAAGAGTTCATAAGGAGTTTTCTTAAGCTTTGGTCTAATCAAAACACGATTCAAAACATGGCAAG
>NW_017977597.1:0-881 GCF_001876935.1 Asparagus officinalis
CGAGTGTTCTCGAGGAATCCAAGGCAAATATAGAAATGACGAGCCGCTCTCATGCAACCACTGTGCAGATTTGCAGAATGCAATCTTTGGATCCTTTACGGAGTCACCAAATAAGAAATCCGGCTTCCTTATGCATTGATTTGAGTCTTGTTCTGAAATCAAGGTTGCATCCGTGATTAACCGTCGTAGAACACGACAACTACCCTGCCGGATTAACTCTTTAGCCTCTTCACCATAGTCAGATTTGAACTGGGGAGAGGATTCAATTAACGGAAACCCCTCATAATAAGAATGGGTAATGTTACTCTGACCCGTAACCGCATCAACAGGAAAGGCAGTGGAAGGAAATTGAACTGATAAATGAAATACACATAAATCGTGTAAGGATGGTCCCAAAATTTTAGAGAAAGCGATATGATCACTATCTCGTAACAGGTGTGATGATTTTTTTTATATACCACATGTGTAAAAGGAGATATGCGTTACTATGCACGGGCATTATAACGGCATATGAAAACCTTTCAATACATGTGGGATGATATGAAATCGCCCCTGTGTATTATATGAAGTGTGTTTTGTCAAAGCAAAACGAACACTTTTAAGCGTCGATCCCCTCAAAGGAGGATGCCGGCTCTTCTTGAAGGTATCTCAAAGGATACAAACGAGGATCTGCATACAAATATAGGTGCATATATATGAAATTGAGGGAGTACAGTATTTAAATTCGAAAAAAAAGTGAAAGAGATATACCTCCACACGAGAGCGCAGCAGGGGCAGCCTCCTCAGGGCTCGGAACAGTCTGTTGGCCTCGAGTCCCTCGAGCTCTACGTGGCGACATGACGAAAATGCAAGCTATATTGGAATCCAAGAGGAAAATTAGG
>NW_017977598.1:0-880 GCF_001876935.1 Asparagus officinalis
AGAAGGCTACAATCTGAAGACTTTCACGTAGATCACTGAAGATTACAATCTGACGACCTTCACGACAACCGATGAAAGCTCTAATCAACGGCCTTCACAATCAACATCGAGAGTTACAATCTGACGACTTTCATATTCTCAAGGAGCCAAGACGAAGATTACAAGACAATGATCTTTGCAACGCTATGACAAAGGCAAGACGCGGAGGTCCTCCCCGTGTATCAACAGTAAAACGCCAGGGTCGAAACCCGCGTTACAACATCAAAACGCCAGGGTCGAACCCCGCGTTACAACATCAAAACGCCAGGGTCGAAACTCGCGTTACAACATCAAAACGCCATGGTCGAAACCCGCGTTACAATATCAAAACGCTAGGGTCGAACCCCGCGTTACAACATCAAAACGCCAGGGTCGAAACCCGCGTTACAATGTCAAAACGTCATGGTCGAAACCCGCGTTACAACATCAAAACGCCAGGGTCGAAACCCGCGTTACAACATCAAAACGCCATGGTCGAAACCCGCGTTACAATATCAAAACGCTAGGATCGAACCCCGCGTTACAACATCAAAACGCCAGGGTCGAAACCCGCGTTACAATGTCAAAACGTCATGGTCGAAACCCGCGTTACAACATCAAAACGTCAGGGTCGAACCCCGCGTTACAATATCAAAACGCCAGGGTCGAACCAGCGTTACAATGTCAAAACGCCAGGGTCGAACCCGCGTTACAACAAGCCAAAACGCGAGTGACCCTCGTGTTCATTGGTGTTCAGCCAACACCCAACCTCGCGTCTCAATTCTAAGAGGCAAGGTTAGGGTCCTGAACGCCAACGTGGGCGTTTGACTCATTCAACATGAGTTGAACGGTTCTAAAACCG
>NW_017977599.1:0-880 GCF_001876935.1 Asparagus officinalis
AGGGTAGGGCCTGACAACTCCCTCATCTTGGAGCTCGCTTCTGTTAGCAATGACATTGAGGCGAGCTTCTAATTCTTCCATCTTAGCCGATTGAGGATTCTGCTTATTCTCGGCTTCTCTTCCTTCAACAGAGGAAGATTCCAGGTTGTGGGCTTCTTGGTCAGAAGCCGTGTCATCAACCATTTTCCCCTTCCCTTTACTTGTGTGAGGTCGGGACGAAGACGTTCTTTCCCTTCGGGAAGATTCTTGCCTGAGTGGCGAATCTGTCTTCTGAGATTTGGCCTTGTCTGCGACGAGTTGAGTCAACAGGGCCAGGAGTTCATTGATGGCCTCTTGCTGAGATTTGAGCATGGCCTCCTGCTCATCAAGTCTCTTCGCGAGATCTTCATGGTTTCCCGTCATATAAGCGTAGCTCTCATGTTCAACAAAAGAGCTTGATGACTGGGACTCTGCAATGGCTGAGTGTTCATCATTGGAATTGGTTCCCCTGGCTAAACTCCGATAGTTGACAGGGGGAATGGCTCCTGTTCGCGTCCGAGTATGTTGATAAACTCCATCAGACTTATTCAGGAAGTCTTTCAAGCCAGGAGACTGATCGTTCTCTGACTCATCGGAACTAGGAACTGATGATCTCCCTCTGCCGATCATGTTAGAAGTGACTCTAAGGCATTCATCCTCAGAAGTCTTCTTCTTGTGTGAACGCCGTCGTTGGTTGGGTAAAGCAACGTTCGTAAATTGGTTGAACACCAGCAGTTGGGCCGCATATGAGCAGCATTGGCGTCCCGAGAGGACCGTAGGAGTCAGTCGTTCGCATTGAAATGAACGAATGACTTGTTGCATCGATCTTTCTCTCGATGTGAACTCTCTCGAATCTGTTATA
>NW_017977600.1:0-880 GCF_001876935.1 Asparagus officinalis
AAGATCCAGGCGCTAATTGATGTGGGTGTCATAACCCCGAAGCCTGCCAAGAATGTGGGAGCAAACGCAATGTCAATCAGTTTTGGATCGGTGCCCACAACATGATTCGAGCCGAAACGCGTCACCAAGGTGGGAATGAAGATGGTGAATGATGACCCACATGGACAGCGCCAAAAAGGGCTTGTGCCACATACAGCCCCAAACGGCGAAATCCTCTAGGTTCACCCCGATCTGATTGAAGATGAACAATGGGCTGGATCGTCATTTGGGAAGAAGTCCAAAGAAAAAGGAAAGTCTTGCTGCGGAGTCTCTGCTATCCCAGGAGAAGATGACGAAAGAATCATAGCTTTCCCGCTCTCTGAAGAAGAACAAAGCTTTTGCGACACGGAGCGGAAATGAATACCACTATAATTATCCGCCACCTAGTGAGCAGGGGGTGAACAAACGGGGACCAGCCAAAACTCTCACAGAGATGGGGGTGATTACGAGTCCCACACCGGGTAAAGAAGCTCTACGACAGCCGGTGAATAAACCAAAAGAGAAGAATCCCCAGGAGGTGCAGAATCCGAAGCAGTCTCGTTTCAGCCGCCCGATTGGAAGAGACAAATCGGAAAGCTCGAAGACTCCGCAAGTCTTCGATATAATGGCTCAACTAGCCAACATTCCAGCACGGATAACGCTGTATGAGTTGCTGCGGTTGTCCAAGGAAACCAGGGAGGCCTTGCAAGAAGCTTTGGCCAATTCAGAGGTATTTCTGACTCAAGTAAAGCCGGTGCCTGAAAATCCAGAACTGCTGAGTCAACAATGCAACATAGTGACAAAGAACCTTCCCTGCATTACTTTCACCAAAGAGGATATGCAGACGAAGAATTCGAACCAC
>NW_017977601.1:0-880 GCF_001876935.1 Asparagus officinalis
CACAAGAAAAATACACAAGTTAAAAAATCAAGTTAATAAAATCCTATTTTAGCACCTTCCCCGGCAACGGCGCAAAAAACTTGATGCGGCATAATTATGTACCGAAATTACAAGTGCACAATTTATCAAGTTATAGTATAAAAAGATATCGATCCCATGAAGAAGGTGATTTTAAGAGATTATTAAACTTGGTTCTTATATTTTGTGCGTGACAATTAGGAATAAAGAATAAGTGTGATTGTATGAGTGGTTGTTTTGATTTATATGCAAGAGGTAATAAATTGAATTTTAGAGGAGAGAAGGAAGAATTAAAGAATAAATGAAATCATAAGGCAAGAAATATGAATTAATAAAATCAAGAAATAAAACCAAAAATGAAAAGAAAATTTAAGAAAGTTAAGATGAAGGATTCAAAAGAGGTAAGAAATCTAGAATATAATCCACTAACCAATTTCAATTACAAAATATAAACTATTCTCTTTTTATCATATTTCAACTTAGATTTATTAAGCATAGATTATCAAACCATTTAAGGAAAGTGTAACCTATCAAATTATCATCTAAGCTAAAATTACTATTCATGATAAGAACAACAACATGATAATAATCCTAGAATTCATAAGCATAACCTATCAAACCATTTAAGGAAAGCATAGATTATCAAATTCTTCTTCTACCGATTAGTTCTCTAGTTGATTATCCTAAACATGAACATTTTAAGTACAAGAGAATAATTCATACAATATAAAAGAAATTAGACTAGTTTCATACAATTTTAAGATTCCTACAAGAATTAAATTCACATCTTAAAAAATAAAAAACAAGAAAAAGAAGACTAATTACAAAATTAAAAAGAAAAGAAAAATCTAAACTATAAACA
>NW_017977602.1:0-880 GCF_001876935.1 Asparagus officinalis
CCTAAGAACCCTAACAGCCACCAAAACCCCCAAACCCTAGTTTGATTTCTTAGAGAAGATTTGGGCTTTCGAGCGGGATTTTTCTCGGTTTTTGGCTTTTGGAGAAGAGATCTCTTTCAACCTTGCTTCTAAAACGTTTTTTGACAACCTCAGGCGAGTATCATCTCTGCTAATCCCCCTCCCAGTTTTTAAATACTTTTAAAGAGATTTAAACATGTTTTGTAGAGCCTAAACGACTAGATTATGAATAAAAGACAACTAGTTTGTATTATATGTATAAAGATTAGGTATTTTCATGCTAAAAAGGTTGAGAATGAATTTTATAGATGTATTTAAGACCTGAAGATGATTTTAAAATGTGGTTAATCTAAAGAAAGAAGTTTGATTCATCGTTTTGAATTTTTATGCATGTTTTAGGGTTTTGAAAATAAATATAAAGCATAAAATCATGGTTATATATGTTGATTTTGTTTTCAGATATTTCTATCTACTGTAACATGTTTGTGTGCAAGATTTATGAAGTTTTTACCATGTTTAAATCACAAAAACACGACGTGAACACAACAGATATTAAAAACTGAGAAGCTAGAAATCTTGGTCACGGTCGACCACCATGGTCGACCGCGTATGTCCACGGTCGACCGCGTGTGTCCATGGTCAACCGCGTGCAGGACAGAGACTTGGGTAGTCTCTGAAGCCCGTCGTGGTCGATGGTCGACCGCTAGTCTGATGATGGTCGTGCATGTTTCATTTGGATTTTTATTTGGTTTTTGAGCGATTCTCTCGACTTTGTGCTGATAGACTATAATGTTAAGAGTTGTTGAACACCTGGGATAATGGTGAACTTCATATGTGGACACGCACACCGAGATTTGTGCAT
>NW_017977603.1:0-880 GCF_001876935.1 Asparagus officinalis
TTTTCAGGATATAACCAAATCAAGATGCACCCAGATGACGAGAAGCATACAGCATTCAGAACGCCCCTCAGTATATTCTGCTACACGGTGATGCCATTCGGTCTAAAGAATGCAGGCGCCACATACCAACGAGCAATGACTAAGATTTTCCAAGAACATCTCAGGAAAACAGTTGAGTGCTACGTTGACGATTTGGTTGTAAAAAGCCGTAACAAAGAAGATCACATCAAGGACCTGAAGACGATGTTCGATCTCATGCGAAGCCATCAATTAAAGATGAACCCTACTAAATCCTTCCTGGGAATGTCTAGCGGAAAATTCCTTGGATTCGTCGTCACCACTAAAGGTATACATATCGATCCCGATAAGGTGAAGGCGATACACGAGCTGCAACCTCCTAGAAACCTGAGAGAGCTCAGAGGATTGCAAGGGCGGCTAGCTTACATCCGGCGGTTCATCTCAAACCTTTCTGGGAAGTGCCAACCATTTCCTAAGCTAAACAAGAAAGGGGTGTTATTCATTTGGGACGATGCCTGCCAAAAAGCATTCGAAGATATCAAAACGTATCTGACGAATCCTCATGTTCTCGTTGCACCGAAATCGGGTAAAAGGCGATGAACCATTCGATAAGTGCTTTACTAGCACAAGACGACGATAACGGTCACGAACAGGCAGTTTATTACCTAAGTCGGACCTTGATAGGCGCCGAGTCTCGATATCCGATGATTGAGAGAGAATGCCTCACATTGGTATTCGCGATGCAAAAGATGCAGCATTACTTGGTTGGACAGACGATTTACGTCATTTCCATTGTTAACCCAGTACGGGTGTTTATGACGCAACCGGCCTCTATGAATTGGCGGTTAGCGAAATGGGCCCT
>NW_017977604.1:0-880 GCF_001876935.1 Asparagus officinalis
ACCATAATACTCATAGGATTTTTGGCAAACCCTCAGCCATCAACGGGTTTGATTAGCCTTTACCGACTATCGTTTGAGTCGGGCTAGCATACGAATTGCCTAAATCCGTTCCGCATGTCACGTTGCGCTAAGAGACTTTGTGCTATGATATTGAATACATAGACTTCGCCGTTGTTACGGGAATAGGCTACCCGGCGACACGTGTTAGGTGTTGACTTTAGGATTTTTGGCTAACCCCCAGCCTTTAACGGGTTTGATTAGCCTTTACCGACTACCGTTTGAGTCGGGCTAGCATGCGGGTTATGTAAATCCGTTCCGCATGTGACGTTGTGCTAACGGAATGAACTCCCTTAGACTCGCTGCTACGACTTCGAATACGTAGACTTCGCCACTGTTATGGGACTAGGCTACCCAGCAACATGTATTAGACGCTGACTTATCCCTACTTAGGTTTCGGGATAAAATACCCCAGAATCAAACTCTGGTGTCTTTTTCTTTGGAGAAAGACTAAACCGGCGACGTGTGTTAGGCGTCGGCATAACCTTTCTTAGGATTCAGGATGAAATTCCCCATGCGTGTAAGGCCTGGATTTTGGTGTTATTAATAACAACCTGTCACAATGTTGAATATGTGAACGGGTGTTCTTTTTAGCGGTTAAGAACTAACCGGCAGCGCAGGTTATGCGCAGACTTATCCTTACTTAGGTTTCAGGATAGAATACCCCAGAATCGAACTCTGGTGTCTTTTTGTACGGAAAAAGACTAAACCGGCAACGCGTGTTAGGCGCAGACTTATCCCTACTTAGAATTCAGGATAAACTTCCTAGGATGAATCCTAAATTGACAAATTTTGGAAAGATCGGTGCGAGAAAGGAAGAATT
>NW_017977605.1:0-880 GCF_001876935.1 Asparagus officinalis
TTCTCACTGTCCGTGTACCAAATTTATCAGGGCAGTATTATCAACTTGTAGCTGCCCCAAGACCGCTCCACAGAGGGTCTCCATATTCGAGGGAATCTCCGATGGACCGACAAAGCCCAAGTCAAGACGTTCCCACCAAAGAGGATCGATTGCTCGAGATGATGAACCCCTAGAAGTGACTATCAACATGGTCAACAAGGGAAAATCCCCAATCATTTCAGGTGATTCCGACCCTAATTTCTCTCTAGGAAGCAGGGTCGATTCGGGAATAGCTCAGCTTCAGCTAGAAGCCGTCGGATATAACAATTACTGTGGGATCCGTGAGGGAGTACATTCCGATGATGAACTCTCGGATTCCTATTCCGCTCTCGCCTCTGACGAGACAACGTCTAGCATAGGGCAAGCTCGAGAGGTGCTCATGGTCAATACAGATCAGATAGCCAAAATCATTGAAGAGGCCCTGGCTAAGCAGAAGGAAATCTTCAAGTTCGAAATGGAAATGGCTATGCAAGAGATGAGACAAATCAACGGATCCGAGCTTTGTCGAACCAGCTAGTCGAGTCCAACCATCGCACCCAGAACGCTGCATTCAACAGCGAGCCGGAGGTGGTCGAAATCGTCATGGCCAACGCACCACCCAAGAATACTGGGGGTGGCCCCACTAAAAATAACAGCGCTGGGGGTGGACCCACCAGTAGTGACAACACTGGGGGTGGCCGTATGATTCCTCTCGAAACTTGTCCAAAACAGGATAGAGATCAGGCCGAAAAGATGAGGGATCTCGAAAGAAAAATCGACGCCCTGATGTCTACTCGGGAAGTGAAGAGGACCGGCATTCCGTGTCCTTACCCGAGAAAGTGGGATTCGATCCCGTATCCGG
>NW_017977606.1:0-880 GCF_001876935.1 Asparagus officinalis
TATCCCGAACCCAAATTTGCATACACCAAAACAAAATTTTTTTTTTTTAAAGAAAATTAGTTTTTTTTTTTAAGGAAAGAATTTTTTTTTAAAGGAAAGAAAGAAAGAAAATTAGTTTTTTTTTTATGAAAAGATAAAGAAAAATCCTAACAAATCAAGGCAATCACTTTTCAATCAACTCTAACTCTAGGGTTTAGCCTAACTCCACTAGACCAGCTCCTAACCAAAAATTCCTACAGTGAAAAGATCAAAGTTTTACCCAGATAGTTAGCCAGGTAAGGATAGTACTAGAGGGTGATCAAAGATCAATTAAGTACCTCTTTCCTTGCGGAGCGCTTTACGCAACCCCTAAACCTTGCCTTAGACACCAACTATTCCGAGAAAACTTAAACCGTTCACTTAAGGATTTCTTGTTCCTTATTGAGCTCGAATCCTTAGGGGCCAACGTCTAATGAGTTTTATTAGGCTTGGGTTTGTGAAGTGAGGAATTAGTGATTTGTGGGCTAAGGAAAGGGTGATGAAATCCCTTACCTTATCTTGATTGGGGTTTTACCCTTAAAAATGTTTTAAGTGTGTGCCAAATCAAGTGCTACAATCACTTTGGTGAATTCCTACACTATATGAAATGCAACCCTAGAAATTAAAAGCGACTAAAAAGGATGATAAAAAGAAAATCTTTTTTTTTTTAATTATGGTCAACAACAATCAAATGTGAGAAGATGATCATGTTTGAATTTATTATCTTGTTAGTTAATATCTAAGTGAAAGATGGATTTTATTATGGTCAACAAAAATAAAAAATTTTTTTTTGTTTTTTTTTAAAATCCTAATTGTCTCTAATTGTGAAGCTAGCTAAAGAGGGTGGAATTGAAAACTAGAA
>NW_017977607.1:0-880 GCF_001876935.1 Asparagus officinalis
ACATAAATAGTTATTTATAAAAGAAGTTGTATCATTCTTTATGTTCTCTACTTCTAACATGGCATCAATTTTAGCATGAGATATGCTAGCAATAAATGAGATCAAATTTCTATTTTCCAAATTTAATAAGTCATTGCTTTCTTTAAGCATAGTATTTTCATTTTCAATGACATCAAATTTGGACACTAGCTTCTCATGATCGGATTTTAAAACATCATGCTTGCATTGTAAATCAACAAAATCTTTATACAATTTGTTAAAGGCATGCAACAATTTTTCACTAGCACAAGCAAGTTCATCATTAGGTAAATCATTAATGGTTTCGAACTCGCAAACCTCACTAGGGCTATCGCCTAGTGGCCGTGTGCATGACGCTCCATATGAACTTGAAGCCGGATCCTCCAAAGCTTGTTGGATCGCCTCCAAGTCCCCTTGATGTGCTTCTATAAATTTCCAAACTTTGTAAGCACTATCAAAATGAACAAACTTGTTAGACATAGATGAATTAAAAGCATTTTGCAAATATTCTAACAAAATATTGTTCATTGTAAACATACGATGATCATTCTTATTCCACTTGGATTTCTCCAAAGTGAGCACAATGTAAGCATCATCTATAATTTCCCATAAATCAAAGTGTTTAGATTGAACAAAAAGTTTAAATCTAACACACTATGGGGCATAAGGGAAATTATCTAATCTAGGAGCAATATTAATGGCATAACCTAAACCATGCATATCCATAATATAAAAGGCAAGCAAGATACAAAAAAGCTCAAATTTAGATTAGCACAAAAAGATAACTTGGATGTTTAACTCAAGGCGATTAGACCTTAAATCAAAGAGCACCAAGCTCTGATACCAATTGTTAGACCCTAGA
>NW_017977608.1:0-880 GCF_001876935.1 Asparagus officinalis
AAGAGATCTAAATACAAGAGGACCCCTTACACAGAGGGAAAAGGAAAGAAAAAGCAAAAAGAAATGATATATCTCATATCAAGTCCTGAATATGTACATACAGAGAAGAAAGTTTTCCATTTTTACCCCGGCAACCAATATCCCACTTGGGATGCGTTGAGGTTGAAGCCAATGTCAGCGGAGGAGAAAGTTTTATTGGGCGAGCTAAATAAAGAGGTTTCAAACCCTGATTATTTTGACATCCGCATAATAAATAGTTTGGTGCCTTTGTACATAATTTTAGGATATCATCTACAGTATCAACCAGACTCGATACGGCTGAAAATAATTGCCTAACCAAATTTTGCTCCCAAAAGGTTCACAGGTAAGTTTCAATTGACCATTTATATGCTAGTTCGTCCCATTGTTAGTCCTAATTGCCGTTTTGTTATGCTTTTCAGGAGATATGCTGTCATAAGAACAGACAACAGCCATATAAACAGAGAAGAGCTGTTGTATTTGCTTCGTGGTGGCCGGCTTGATGACAAGGTTAGTTTATACATGCTTAATAATTGATAATGTCTTTCGCGTATTGTATTTTAATGTTTCATTGATGTTACAGATGGAAGAGTCATTGTTGGACACGCTTCAGCAAGAGGCATATGACAAAAAATTTGGAGTCGTCTCAGTGTTCTTTCTTGTAAGTACATGTCAGTTCTCAATTAACGTGTTAGTTCTATCATGAGTCATGTTAGTTCTAGTTCGTTCAATGTTAGTTCTGCCATGTGTCATGTTAGTTCTACCATTATTCATGTTAATCCTATTTGGCACTGTGTTAGTTCTGGTTTATATCATGTTTGTTCCATCATCCATCATGCGTAATCCTGAATTCTCCCTTTTA
>NW_017977609.1:0-880 GCF_001876935.1 Asparagus officinalis
GTGTTGATTTTCATCAAAACATCCCATAATCGACGAAAACGGGCGTATTCGGGTCCAAAACAGGCGTATGAGGACAAAACAGGACTCGAAACACCCGGGGGTGTCTCGCCCTTGGCCGAGACACCTTGGGGTGTCTCGGTTTTGGGGCCGAGACACCCCCTCTCCCCTTTCTTTTGTCTTTTTCTCTTTTTGGTTGTTTAACTTTCCCTTGTTTTGTTTTCATTACCTCTTTTGTTTTTCCCTCTTCTTTTCAAAATTTCAAAAGAGATTCCCCCTCATATTTCAAACACTTTCTACTTCCTCCTTCTTCCACCATTATTTCTTTTCTTTCAAGAACTTAAAACCCATAAACCCTACAAGGAATTTTCGGATTTTTGGTGTTCATCCCTTGGCCGACATTGATTTCCTCCAACTAGGGTTACTTACTCCTCCTTCAAGCTCGGATCTTGGCCCTTGGAACTAGGGTTCTCAAGTTTCTTGATTTGGGTAAGTTACTCCTCAAGCCCTCTCCCTTATTTTTTGATAAAGATTACATCTTTATACTTGTAATAGGCTAGGGGTTGTGTATACACAATGTTTTGGGGTGTTTTGTGCAAAAGAGGCAATATGGCCGAAATTTTGGAGGGCTTATTTGTAAAATAGGGACTGAATTTCGTGGGGGTTTTTATGCAAAATTGGAACTGGAATTTTGGGGTTGAATTTATGTCCCTTTGGTGAAACATTGTGAGGGGTGCTTTATGCAAGAGGATCAAAGAGTTATTTGAGGGGTTAATTTGCAAAACAGCCCATAAATGTTTAAGGGGGCTTATTGGCAAAAGGGCAGCGAATTTAGGGCTGACATCCAATGAGTTTTGACCACGAACTCATGATCAAAATTTTG
>NW_017977610.1:0-880 GCF_001876935.1 Asparagus officinalis
AGAATTGTATAATAATCCTGACTTGTACATGCCGCTTCGGTCGTCCTATGTAACAAAGGAACGCCTCCAATATTCTTTCGGAACAACCATGATCATCCCGAACAAGATAGGAGGTGCAAAAGAAGTAATTTATGGTAAAGGAAAAAGCTCTCCGTTGCCAGATCATTTCCTAATCGAAGATGAAGACGATGACAAACCGGGTCGGCATTTATCTAAGTATAGTCCAGAAGCGCGCAAGCTCATGGAAAAGTAGGGGTACAATTTCACACTCGGAGAAGGTCTATACTTTAATCGAGGTCCTCGAAATCCAGCCAAAGCGGTATATGTACCAAAAGGGAAACCAAAGGATTATTATAAATACGGGAGAGGCTTAGGTTATGTTTCCTCATCTGAGGATGAATGTGGTTGGCAAATTATCGATCAAATTGCTAACAGAACTAAGAGAGGATACTCTTCTGATTCTTCGGCTGAGGGTTCCGATACAAGTCTGGGAGAAGCTTTTAAAGCCCTAATGGCAAACATGGCTACAGCTGATCCATCCACAATGGAAGACGACGATCAGATGCCAACATGGGAAGACCCGTGGGTTCATCATCTGAACATGCAGTATGGTGATAGGTTCGAACAGAAAGAACCCCCCACTGAAGATAAAATAGTCCAAGTCAACATGGGTGATGAGGCCAACCCAAAGCCTATATTTGTCAGTGACAGTCTTCCCCCAGATGAGAAGGAAGAATTGATTGCCCTCATCAGGGAATATATCGACGTCTTCGCGTGGAACTATGAAGACATGCCAGGACTCGACCCCAAGGTAGCAATGCATCGCCTTGATATCAAGCCGGATGCCAAACCTGTCAAGCAACAGCAAAGACGGTTTCGT
>NW_017977611.1:0-879 GCF_001876935.1 Asparagus officinalis
ACGGTATAACGTATGGGTCTCGGCATTATAAAAGAATCTTGGCGCCCTTCGGCGAATTGATTCCCTTTCCTTCACGTCTTCTGGCAGAATACCATACTAGACGTAGTCAATGATGGGAAAACGCCAATCTCGGGACTCAGACCCAATTTGAGTTGAATTCACCTCCTTGGCGTTTATGTTTCCGTCATCTTCCTCATCAATATCCCTACTGTATATGGGTACGCAGAGTTGATGCGTCCGTACTGTGACTAACAGCTCAGTTTCGGGAGGCCGCGCAAGTGATACCGCTAGTGCTGCCAGTGCATCCGCATAAGCGTTCTGGAGACGAGGGATATATTCAATGAAGAATTCTTCAAAAGATTCTGCCATTTTGATGGCTTCCTGGTGGTACGGGATCAAGTCTTGGTTCCTGACTTCATACTCTCCGCGGACCTGGTTGACTATCAATTGAGAATCCCCAAAAGCTTCGAGATATTCGACCCCCAGCTCCTTGGCGAAACTGAGTCCAATGAGAAGTGCATTGTACTCGGCCACGTTATTGGAACACGGACCAGTCAATGAATAAGCTCGGGGCATTACATGCTTTCCCGGGGAGATTAAGACGACTCCAACTCCAGAGGAGACGGTAGGACATCCCGGGGTTATTACCCTATTAACTGCTCTTGAAGCACCATCAAAATATAATTGCCATACTTGCTGGTGCGATGTAGTGTTAACCTCGTGGGTTTCATCCGGCAAGTCATCATATACTTCTGCCGCATCTGCGGTCGGGTTTGCCGTCAAAAGATCACAAATCGCTTGTCCCTTGATCGACTTTTGCTGTTTGAAGTGTAAATCATACTGGGACAAGAGGATGGCCCATTTTGCCAACCGCCAATT
>NW_017977612.1:0-3596 GCF_001876935.1 Asparagus officinalis
TTGTTTGCATATGCTCTTATTGAAAGATACAAATAGAAAATTTTTTTTTTTTTGCAGGGAAAAAACTTGCTGTAACAGGCATCAGCAAGCAAAGACTAAGGTAACGGACAAATATCGGGGCTTATTGGGCCATGTTATGAAGCGCCTTGCCCGCGAAGATCCGTCAGTGGCATAGGGGCATGCATACTGTTGGTTTATATTTCAGCATACCATTTTGTTGTGGGGCTCCTGCGCTCTGATCGGCGCCTCCCACATCCTTATGTCCTTGAGATCACCGCTTCGAGCTCGCTGCTCTAAAAGAGCTATCTTTTTATTTCATTGTCAACGATCAGAAGTTGCTAATGAATCAGGCAATGAATAAAAGGGGCCATACCGTATTTTTTTCGCCAAAAACCTGGGTGCTTGCGAAAGATTAGAGATGAGTGACTTGACCACCACGCATATACACCGGTTTTGTGAGTACAAGGTGTCTGCAAGGGTGTCTGATTCAAAAAAGTGGGGGGTATGAAAAATTTATTTTGATTTGGCAATGGGTCACAACGAGCATACTTATTTCCGCAATTTATGGGAGGACATGAGGAAGCAATAGGGACTCAAGAAGCAGAATATGGCTGGAGATAACTGTCGCTAAGCTTTTCATTTCTGAAGAGGTAAGAAAGTTAAAAAATCAGAACCAGGCCAAGCACGTATGAACATCTTGAGGGCTACTTGACGGCTTGTTGAATCTAGCCAAAAAGCGGATATCGAGGAATTTTGGCTACTGCTAACAAACTCTTTGTGCAATGCCTATGTTCGCGAGGGAAAATCGTTTTCTTCATTGAATGCGTTGTGAATCTCAAAAAAAATAAACAACTTTTTGTGTTACAAAAGCATCCGGTCGTTTTATAAGATCACGGTACCTAACGAAATAAAATAAGAAGAAAATTATAACGCTTCTCCTTGATGAAATCGCGGATGCTGTTTTGGCGGTCGGCTCGCGTGGTGTGGGTTCTTTTGGCGCAACGTCGGGTTAATCTGTGGAGCGCACCCGCAGCGAGTCTAATCCGGTCGGAATCTAAACACGATTTGACGGGTATTATTCCACCGAAGGGAATAAATAGGCCGGGAGGGATAGTTCAGCGTAAAAGGAAATAATAGGCTCGGATCTCCGGATCTAAGACCAAGCTTAGATCCGGAGTGTGGAAGCTCGGTAGATCAAAGATCTGTTGCTTGCCCCTCTTCGAACCGCTGACTTGTTGTGAACGTGTGATGGGCTCGCCAGAGGATCAGATGCTGGATGTCCAAGTCCTTCAAGTCTTCAAAACTCTAAGCTCGATCTCCAATATCCGGGGAGAAGTTTCGGCTCTCAAAAGTCCAAACCTTTGAAAATGAACAACCCGGTTGCCTATTTATAGGCTTCTCTTTACTGGTGGGCCCCGCATGAAAGTGTCGCCACCTATAGGTGCCGCACTGGGGCCGAGCCAGCGACCATAGGTGGCCGTACTCTTGGCCGGCGAGCCATGCCTAATGGGTGGCTCCGCTTAAGCCGAGGGCCCCTTGAGGCGTTGTTTCCGCTCGTTTTCGCGATTTGTTCTATCCGTGATTCGTTCTGTGGTTGATTTATTCCAGACCTTGGGACTCGTTGTTCTGATTTGGGGCAGTAAGTCGGAATTCGACTGATTTGGCAGTACATCCCACTTGCTAAGTTCGAGTTGCGACAACGCGGATGCTTGGGATTCGGTCGTGATTCAAATCGAGTCCGCTCATTTGGTTTGGATGACTCGGTTGAACTCCCTGACCGTTGGGCTTGATTCGCACAGGCGGAAATGGATGGCATTCCGTTGCTCGCGTGCGATTCGTTGACACTGGGTCGCGCGGTCGATCACTCAGATGGTTTGTCGAATGCATCGCGTCGAGCTATGCGCAAGGGAGCTTATAAGCAATTTTTTTACATGGCCTAACAGATACCCCCTCCAAACAGTATTTCAGCCATGCGTTCTTTATAGAAGAGTCTGGAATAGCTTTGGATATGATTGCCTGCCACCAACTTCAGTCGGTGGTAACGGGACGCTTTGGAATTGCTTCTGTTCCTCGCGATTCCCTTTAATCCGTTCAGGCTAGGTCGGTGCTCTTGTCGAATATCTAAAGGGTTTCGGTGCTGCATTTTATTGTCTGAACCGTATGTCGGAATTTTGAATTTGAGTCGTTTCCTAATTTCCTGATCTTTAACTCGTGCTCGTTGGTTTCAACAACCAATAGCATTGAGCCAATCGATTGTTGGCAGTTGCGACGCGTTGTCCGCGTCGTGTTGTGTTGAGTTATCCTTAAAAGATATTTATGAAAACATTCTCCAGGAAGCTTCTCAATGAAAATTAGGGAAGCAGTTTAATACATCAATATAACCTTAATTGGAGTAGCTTTCTGTGGCCAAATAAACTGAATCGGTCTGACAATGACACAAAAAAGGCAGTAATCTAGGCTGCAAAAAATCCTCCGACTCATATACGAATCAATAGTGGGAGAGGAGTTATAAATGATGGGCTTTAATACGTCGATCGATTGAGTGTCGTTTCGACACTTCGTTCAGCTTTCAATTTAGATCTCCGGTTCAAAGCTGGTCGCGGTCGCGGTTCAGCGGTTTGGTTCAAGCCGGTTCACGCCTACAAAGGGGTCTTTTTCTTATTCTTTGCCTCACCTAGGGCCGGCCACGTCTCTCTCCTCCTTTTTGAATTTCCTGCCTTCCCTCGAGCATCCGTTCTCATCCAAAACTTGATATCCGTCTTAGATCTAGCATTCCTTTGGATCTTCGACTGAGAAATCCCTCGAAACTTTCATTTTTTAGAATTTCTCTCAGGCCCCTCGAGCGCGTGGTTCGAGCACTTTTCAAGATCTAATTTTTATTGGATCTTCGAGCTTTCCCTCAGGTATATCTTCCATAATTTTAGCATTTTTTATGCTTAATTTAATTTATGAACTTGTGGGATTGCATGCGAGGGTTAGGATTATGATTTGGCGCCTCGAGCTTATCTTTCAGGGGGTAGAATTGCAATAAAAAGAGGATTTTTTCTAGATCTGACCTCTTGATTTATTTTGCAGATCATTATGTCGCGTGTCTCGAGAGGTCGCTCCCCTGCTGCATCGGCTGACGGCGTGCTTCCTTCATATGCTGGTGAGCTATTTTTTGCATATTCGAAATTTTACAAACTAGCCCTCTTTTTTCTGAAAATTTACAAATTGGTCCTTTTAACCCCACGTTGTTCTCCTTGGTGAGGCAATCGGGAAGAGCCTTGATTCTCCTTGGTGAGGATCGACGCTTTAAAGATGGGTTTAGCTGCTTGGTCAAAACTATATCTCAAAATAAAGGGGGCGTTTTGACGCTGCATTGTGTTTTATAAGGCAGGGATATATTGTCGATATGCCCTATCTTATGAATGCACAATGTGGCCAAATCGTCTCACCCTTTATAAGGTAATGACTCTATCTTACCGATTTGTAAGGTGAGTTCAACTTCCTTTTATACCTGAAATTAACAAACACTTAATTGCTTATTTTCAGTGGAGTATCCTTCCGGAGCCTTTTCGCCTCATGCGGTGAACGGACGTCGTGACGAGTATTAT
>NW_017977613.1:0-879 GCF_001876935.1 Asparagus officinalis
TCTCGATTCCTTCCATGAACGAGAGGTCCACTTTCAATTTGAACAGTCAAACCTATAAAAGTTAGGATTATTCCCGATCTTACTTAGTCAAGCCTACAAATAGTTAAGACTAAGACCGAGTCATTCCTTTTCGATAAACGAAAATCCACCTTTGTTCCTTTTTCCACCAAACCTATAAAAGTTAGGGTCGAAATTGGGCTTTCTCCTCAATGAATGATGGATTCTTTTGATTCAAATGACCAATCCTATGAAAGTTAGGGCCGTTTGAACCTTTCTGATTCTCGGAGTGGAGATCCCACTCTTAGTTTCATCCTTCCGGATTCTGGGGGTGGAGATCCCACCTCGAGTTTCCTTTCCAGCTGTAGATAGAATATAAAATTCTTCCTCTTCAGCACCGGGAGATAGAATATAAAATTCTTCCTCTCCCATTTCTCAGTCTATCTTTGCTCTTAGAAAAGACACAATTCTCAACTTCCAATCCGGGCACTTGGTGCACGGGGAATTTTATCTCAACTCCTAAATAGAGATAAGCCTACGCCTAACACGCGTTGCCAGTTTAGTCTTTCAGCGATTGAAGAAGACACCAGAATCCGAGTCTGGGGAATTTTATCCCGAAGCCTAAGTAGGGATAAGTCAACGCCTAACACGCGTTGCCGGTTTAGTCTTTCACCGATTAAAGAAAAAGACACCAAGGTCTAAACTGGACTTTCATAGAAAAAGACACCAAGGTCTAAACTTGGGGAATTTTATCCTGAAGCCTAAGTAGGGATGAGTCAACACCGAACACGTGTTGCCGGGTAGCCTATTCCTGTAACAAGGGCGAAGCCTATGTATTCGGCATCATAGCACAAAGCCTCAGAGAATTCACTCTCTAAGCAC
>NW_017977614.1:0-879 GCF_001876935.1 Asparagus officinalis
AAACACTGTCTCGCCGAGCGAGACAGAAAACACTGTCTCGCCGAGCGAGACAGAAAACACTGTCTCGCCTAGCGAGACAGAAAACTCTGTCTCACCGAGCGAGACAGTAAACTTTTCTGTTTTGCACTATGGAACAGTGGACTACTCCAATGGGTACACGAGTCTAAACTGTATTCCCACCCTCAACAGGAAGTTTCTGGAGAATATTAATCTGAATATTCTTAAGGATAACCTGAGGAATTCTCAATGGATATACCAATTCAATGGTAAATGCTGAATTCACAAGAGCAAGTATCAACTTCAATTCAAGATCTCGACAACGGTCAAGCGATAAACGCGACGCCGGGAGAACGTTAGCTATTCTACGAAGAACTGGATAGACTAACAGCAGAAGAGGTTAAACATTGAAGCCATTTACAAGTCCTTTCATACGATCTATTCAGCCAAGCATTGAAGGGATCGTAAGTAAAATCTATCTTATCCAAAGTATCCCATGCTCCTCTATAAAAGAATGAGTCTGGAATACTTTGGAGGGGGTATCTGTAGGCGTCAAAAAATGCTAATAGATATCCCAAGCATAGAGAAGATCACTCAAAAAATTCACAAGAAAGGATTTAATACTGTTTTGGAAAAATCAAAACAAGTATGAACTGTCTCGCCAGCGAGACAGTCTTTGCTGTCTCGGCAGCGAGACAGTCTTTGCTGTCTCGCCAGCGAGACTGTGTTGAAATAGTCAAAACTACATTTGTAACTGCCCTACACATGTCCATTAACTGCCAGGGGACGTGGGAAACATCATGGGCGAAAATTACGTGGATAACTGCCAAAATAACGGAGTTTGAAACGTGAGAGAATAGTTACAGCGAGAAACTGCCATTT
>NW_017977615.1:0-879 GCF_001876935.1 Asparagus officinalis
TGCGAGGGCGATCCGAAGAGATGGAATTTGAATTTCCAGCGGTAGCACGGCTTCACATCCGTATACCAGTGAATACAGGGTGGCACCTGTGGGCGTGCGTATGGTGGTGCGATAAGCCCAGAGTGCCTCACCGAGTTTATCGTTCCAGTCTCGTTTATTGGTTTTCACGAGTTTTGACAGGATCTTAATGATCGTTTTGTTAAACGCCTCCGCTAATCCATTCGCGGCGGGATAATAAGGTGTTGATGAAACGTCTTCAATTTTGAACTTGTCACAAAATCTGATGAAGGCGTTGCTTATAAATTGCGGACCGTTGTCATGAATGATCCTTCTTGGCACGCCGTGTCTGTAGATGACATGATGCTTGATGAAATTGATGACATTGTTCGTCTTTACTTCTTTAAGCGGAATTGCTTCAGCCCACTTTGAGAAGTAATCTGTGATTACCAGAATGAATCGATCGCCTCTGATTGAAGGGGGAAAAATAGGACCAACAATGTCCATGCCCCATACTTCGAACGGCCATGACGTAGTTGATGTGTGCAACTGCTCTGGCGGTTGATGCATATAATTTGCATGTATCTGGCAAGCGTGGCATTCTCGTGCGTATTCGATTGCGTCACGAACCAGGCTGATGCGCACCACATTCTCCTTCGTGTGCTTCTTTGAGAACTTCTTCTGCTTCTTTGTTCGAAAGGCATCGGAGTAATAAACCATCGTATCCCCTACGGTATAACGTATGGGTCTCGGCATTATAAAAGAATCTTGGCGCTCTTCAGCGAATTGATTCCCTTTCCTTTACGTCTTCTAGCAGAATACTATACTGGACGTAGTCAATGATGGGAAAACGCCAATCTCGGGACTCAGACCCAATTTGAG
>NW_017977616.1:0-879 GCF_001876935.1 Asparagus officinalis
CGATTTGAAAAGAAATTCTCATTTGCAAAATAATTACAAAGAAAAATCTATTTTTGCAAATGAACCACGCGCATTTCATTTCGGTCAACGTAAACCATTCAAACCTCTATATTGCACAAATTGCAATCGTACGGGTCATGTTTATAATTTTTGCTTTGATCGTATCGGTGCACAAAATACGCCCAAGCGAGTTCATAACCCTAGGGCCTTGGATTTAAATGATAGGGGTCATGTCCCAAATTTTAGTGGTACCAAAATGATTTGGGTACCAAAATGATTTTTATATCATTTTTTGTTTTTGTTCATTTTGTTTTTGAATAATTTGGTTTTGAGTTTAAATGATAAATTTTATCTCTTATTAAGTTAAAATAAAATATTTTTTTGTTTTAATAACATAAAACATTATATGTATTTATACATCTTATAAAACAATTTTATTAAGGATCAAATTAAATTTTTCTCAAATTCCAGATTTTAAAAAATTGTCTATGCATTTTTTCTTCTCGCGCACGACCGCCACGGTCGACCGTCAAAGTTTCTGGAGTTTGTTACGGTCGACCGCCACGGTTGACCGCAAGAGAGTTTTTCGGTTTTCTGCACTTTTTGTTATCGGGTTTTGGTTCATTTGGTTTAATTCTTTAAACCCTCTTCTTCACCACCATTGATATTGATCTTGATCTAATCTGGGCCGCTCCTTCTTCCTCTCTAATGATCCAATTCTCTTCAACTTCCCTCATTCATCTTGATCTAATCTGGGCCGCTCCTTCTTCCTCTCTAATGATCCAATTCTCTTCAACTTCCCTCATTCGAAATTTTCCCCAAATTTCATCGTTTTCCTCTTCACGGTCGCCTGCGGGAATTCTTCGTTCGACCGCGGAT
>NW_017977617.1:0-879 GCF_001876935.1 Asparagus officinalis
AGATGGCTTGATTTGAGTTAGAAAAACTTCAGAATTGCTCAAGGCCTCTTGTAGTGCTTTCCTTGTATCTTTGGACAGGCGCAATAACTCATATAGGGTTATCCTAGCAGGGATATTGGCCAACTGTGCCATGATATCAAAATGTGGCGGAGAGCTCGCATTTCCCGGTTTATCTCTTCCAATCGGATGATTGAATCGAGACTGCTTCGGGTTTTGAGTCTCTTGGTGTAAAGGTTCTTTCCCCTTCTCCTTCTGCTGGACTTTCTCCGTAGCTATAGGCGTCGGGGGAATTGCTGTAAAGGTTCTTTCCCCTTCTCCTTCTGCTGGACTTTCTCCGTAGCTATAGGCGTCGGGGGAATTGCTGCTATTCCCAGTTCAGCCAATGTCTTGGAGGGAGGGGTTTTGGTACCTAATTGCTCGGAAGCATCCGGGTACTTGTAGTGATATTCATGCCCGCTTCGAGTCGCAAAGGCCTCCTGTTCATCTTCAGAAAGCGGGAAGGCAGGGATTTCCTCGTCGTCTTTTCCTGGAATAGCAGAAGCTCCATAACAGGACTTACCTTTCCTTTTCGACTTTTTCTTGGAAGAGGTTCCAGTCCATTGCTCGTCTCCGATAAAATCTGGATGAACCCAAAGAATCTCACCATTAGGGGCTGTGTGTGGCACGAGTCCCTTCTGGCGCTGCTTGTGAGGATCATCGTTCACCGTCTTCACTGCTGCCTTTATTACCGGCTCAAGCTGGAACTGGTTCACGGGAAAAGAGCCGAAGCTAATCGTCACTACATTCGCACCCACTCTCTTCTCCTTTGGTTGCTTCATGGTGATGACCCTGACATCGATGAGAGCTTGGATCTTGTCCTTAAGAGCATAGCATACCTTG
>NW_017977618.1:0-879 GCF_001876935.1 Asparagus officinalis
TTCGTCTGAAGTTCGAACGTGAGGTTCGTCTGAAGTACGAACGCGAGGTTCGTCTGAAGTTCGAACGCGTGGTTCGTCTGAAGTACGAACGCGAGGTTCGTCTGAAGTACGAACGCGAGGTTTTTTAAAAATTGAGCTTGACGCTCACCTGAGTTGAACGCGAGGTTCACCTTAGAACGAACGCGAGGTTCGTTAAAATTGAGCTTGACGCTCACCTGAGTTGAACGCGAGGTTCACCTTAGAACGAACGCGAGGTTCGTTGAGCGCGAAGCTCGGTTAAAATTGAACGAACGCGAGGTTCGTTTGAGGTAACCACCTCCTTAATTTTCGCCATGAACCCTTAGGGTTTCAAACTGAAACCGCCGCCGACAAACCCAAAAAACCTTTGATTTTTATTTTCAAAACAGATCCAGAATTGGAAAAAATTGAAGGAAAAATCAAAGAAAAATCCAAAAAATTCCCAAAAGTTACTGTTCATCCAAAAACTTTTCGTTACTGTTCATCCGAACCCAAAAAAATTGGATTTATCCCCCCTACTGTCAATCGTCTCCTTGATAGTTTGTTTTCATCTGAAATACTTGAAGTTTGTTTACCTCGACACTAATATTTATATTGATTTTTGGTTGCTACCCCTTCCGCAGGCTGCAATAGTAATTCCTGTTTATGCGATTTGAACAATATTCATGTGTTCTTTCCTTTTGAAATAAAGTATCTGGGTACTTGAATCTGTAAATATCAACAAACCCGTGTGTGGTATATATACTGGTATTGGTGGCACGATTCTGCCTTAGTTATGTTCACTTTTTGTTCACAACATAGATTTCTTGTTTTTCACATATTTAGATGCAGCTAGTTGTTGTCTTGTTCTACTCTCTCAAT
>NW_017977619.1:0-879 GCF_001876935.1 Asparagus officinalis
GGATGTTCACTAACCAGCGGAAGCTACCAACGTCGAGAACAGTCCGGTCACTTCTAGGTTTCTCCTCGTTAATCAGCACGTCACCGTAGTGACACGAAAAATGAGGAAAACACTTGAAGAACTCCCAGCTCTTACGGACTCGAAGCTCTCGTTGCACATCACTGAATTTGTTCCCGAGCCATCTGCTCTTCTCCAACAGCTGCACAAAAGGAACGGGGACATCAACAACGCTGGGCGCCGACATCAAGTCAGGACGGTGAAGGACAAGCCACGCCATCAGATATGCATAAGGAAGCTCGACCTTCGGACAAATAAGCTCAGTCGATGGTTCAGAACCCATCTGTGTAAAACTGCTGACTAGACACCTAAGCCCGCAATGGATGCCAGCAACCATCGCTGGGAGCAGGGAAAGCTCTCTCCCGTAAGCTAGCTGAACTGCAGGGAAGAGAACCTCGATAGGTAGAGCGTCTGAAGGCTGGTACGGGACAACACATTTCTTCAACCAAAGGGCAAGGTAGCCTGCTAGTAGAGTCCGGGGCCCAATGGAGCACGGCAGAGAAACGAACGAAACTTGGTTCCCGCAGGAAAAGCTCCCTCAGCACTGGCAATGGTGTAAGAACGAGCCTCAGCCTTCTCCAACAACTCATTAATTGCGGTAGGGGTCAACACGTCTAATTCACGAATGGGCTCGCTGGAATTACCCTCCAAATTCTGGAACAAATAGCTAGCAAACTGCTTCAAGCTGATCTGCCTCTTCCTTTTCGCTAGAGCAGAAGTCTGGACCAAGGAGGTATAATAGTGAAAAGTAATATCCCAGAGAGTGTCATACATATCGGGAGTATCTTTCTTCATACACTCCAACTGCTGGTTCGAGGGAAA
>NW_017977620.1:0-879 GCF_001876935.1 Asparagus officinalis
TTTTAGAAAAATTATAATAATTTAAAAGGAATTATCTTGGGAAAAGAATCATTTTATTATAATTATAATTATTTTTAGAAATTATCTTGTGGAAGAAATTATTTTAGAATGATGAATATTTTTTAAAAAAAGAAATTATTTAGGAATGATAAATATTTAAAAAAAAATATTTGGGAAAATAGAATATTTTGAATTAATGAGAATTTATCTTGTTTTTGAATTTATAAATTTTATTATTTAAAAGATTATTTTTAGAATTATTATAATGAGAAAAGAATTTATTTTAGAAAAAAGGAATTATTTTGAAGTAAATAAATTATTATTTCAGAAGATTATTTTAGAACAATTTTATGATTCAAAATCTTAATTTTGATTATCTGATATGCTATGTTATTATTGTACATGATTAGTTGCATTGATTGTTCCTTATTGTGATTGAGAACCGTTAGGAGTTTATGACTATAGTGACCTGTGTGACTTGAGTAAGACCTAGAGACTCGTGTGTTGTTGACTTAGAAAAGCGAGAAGAGTTGGGATGGGGAAGTTAATGTTCATGTGATCGGATGTGGTTGTTGATGTATCTTCTAGACTCACACCAGTGACCTGTTTCGTCCTGGGGTTAGTTTGTTGGACAAAGTGGCCTGTTTCGTCACTTTGATCCGTGACCTGTTTCGTCACCTGAGCTTTGCGTGTAGTCCTCTAGCCGCCTGTTTCGCGGGATTGGATGCACGTAGGGGATTGTGAACAGTCAGTATCCGATGATAGGAGCGTTAACTCTGTGTGAGATATGACCAGTGACCTGTTATAGAATGGCTAGTTACATGACCTCGTTTCTTGGCTAGGTATGTTTTCTTGTGAGATGTAGGCCAGTTGTATTAT
>NW_017977621.1:0-879 GCF_001876935.1 Asparagus officinalis
TAAGTCTATAAAATTATTTTATAAAGTTTTAAAAGTTTGTTTAAATCAATATGTCAAAAACATGTATGTATAGTTTTTATATTTTTGGATATTTTTGCTAAATGATGATATTTTATAATTCAGAAGTGTAATTCCAAAAATACTTTTTGTAACATATTTATCATCATGTTTACAATCATTTCCCAAAGTTTTATATTTTTTGAAATTTATTTGCTATTTTAAAGGCACTTTAAAAATCAGATTTTCTGTTTTAATCAAGCTGATATTGTGTTATCAGTCGACTGATGAAAGTGTTCATTCAACTGATGAAAATACCTGGAATCATCATTTGTTTATGTTTCTTATTCAATTAACTGATCAGTCGACTGACGAGGTCATCGGTCGACTAATATTGTTCATCAGTTGGCTGATGAGGTGTTTCCTGACTCTAATGATCAGCCCATCAGTCGACTGATGAACAATATCAGTCGACTGATGAATAATATCAGTCGACTGACAGCTCTAACGACTATATTTCTAGTTTTCGTTAATTTATCTTTTTGCTTGGTTTTTCTTGTTTTTTAGGGTTTGTATTGTGATCCTATATACACCCCTTGCCCTCTAACTTCTGGAAAAAAAAGAGAATGCTTTAAACAAGTTTAAGAGAGTTTTACAAGGGTTTAAAAGTTTGTTTAAGTTTGTTTGAGTTTCAAGTTTGTGAAGAAATTTTCATAAGAGCTAGAAGAGATCATCCTTTGGTATTTGAGCTACAACTCATCTCTCTCTCTCTCTCTTGTCATCTTTAGGGAAGTGTTTCTAAACTCTATCTAGGTTTACATTTACATATTTGTTTATCATTTTTATTAAAGCTAGATTTATAATTAAGTTTAGATTTGTTTT
>NW_017977622.1:0-879 GCF_001876935.1 Asparagus officinalis
TCCATTGGCCCAAAACTCGTTAAATGGTCACTTAGAAAGCCCGTTAAAGTAGAAAAAAAAATCACCAAAAAAGAAAGAGTTAAAAAAAAATAAAAAAAAAACTAATAAATGTTTTATAATTGTATATATGGTCTTGGAAAATATTTTAAATCAAGCAACTTGAAAATTATTTAAAACAAAGAGTTAGCATGTTCTTTTCAAAACTTTTAAATTAAATTTCTAAGTTTGGCTTGGTTTTGTATTGCTACAATGAGAAGATTTTCTTAAAAATATACCTTAGAGTTATATATAAAAATGTTTTCTTGAGTGATAACTGGCTCCAATTAGATTATCTAAAAGTTATCAAGTGAATTTAGTTATTTACTGACTTCTTTAATTTGGCAAGATTGACCGAATTTTGTGGGTATATTCACTGCAAACCCTCACGAGACTACAACTCGTCCACTAGGGTAACCTAGGGGTTTAAAGGCTTGTTGTATGCGCTAAATACAACCGCGATTCCTGCGAAAGTGAGTTAGGATTTTCTTTTTATTTTCTTTGCCTTGAGGAAGATAGAGAGAGGGGAGTCCATACTCTCGTGGTTACTGATAATCACATTTTATTACAATTTTATACCCTCATTATCTATTTTATATGAATAAATATACCACTAATAATTGTTTTTATCTTTTAATTGCAGGTTAATGAAGAATAAATCTCAACTTCCCATCTCTCAACAAAAACCCATTGATTAAATGAAGAAGTGAATCAAGAAGCCAATTGGAAAATCAATTTCTAATTTATCCAAAAGCCCAAGCTAAGATGAAGGAATAAAAGAAATATCAAAGCCCAAAAGCCCAAGCAAAAGCCCAAGATCCAAGCCCAAGAACCAATGAAAGT
>NW_017977623.1:0-879 GCF_001876935.1 Asparagus officinalis
AATACTACTTCCGATAAAGAAGATTCAGATAATGATGATGAAGAAATGGGCATGTTTGCACGAAAATTTCGAAAATTCATTAAAAGAGGTAATTTTAAATTTAAGAATTCAAATTCAACTAACCCTCTGTGTTTTAAGTGTAATAAACCAGGGCATATGAAGAAAGATTGTCCAATGTTGAAGAATAAACAAAAATCAAGTTATTTCAACAACTTCAACAATATTCAAAATAACAAGAAGAGGAAAGCAATGGCGGTCACTTGGGATGATAGTGATGAATCATCCTCAGATGAAGAAATTGAAGAAAAGGAAAGTGCTCACATGTGTTTCATGGCACAAGATGATGTAAGTGAAAATGAAGAGCTTTTAGATGCTTTTAATGAATTATATGAAACTTTTATAAGATTAAAAATTTCACATAATTTTCTTAAAGGTGAGAATAAAAGGTTACGTGAAGAAATTTCAGATTTAAATTCCTCTACTTATACTAATTCTCAATTAGTTGAATTAAAAGAAGAAAATTTTTCTTTACTAAAAGAAAATGATAATTTATCTAATGAAAATAAATATTTAAAATCAGAATGTAATAAGTTAAATATTCGAATTAATAGTTTAGATAAAGATATTTCTTCTTTTAAATCAAGATATGAAGATATATGTTTAAATGTAAGCAAATTTAATAAAGGAAAAGAAAATCTTAATAATATTCTTTCTTTTCAAAGAGAATCACAAAAGACAAAAGGATTAGGTTTTCAAATTAATAAAAACAAATCAATAAATACAATATTTGTAAAACCTTCTTGTGATTTACATGATTATAAATCTGAAAATTTGTGTAAAAAGAAATCAAAATTCTTTTCTATTTGGGTTCCAAAAGAA
>NW_017977624.1:0-879 GCF_001876935.1 Asparagus officinalis
TTCGTGCGCTTCCTTAAGAACTTCTTCTGCTTCTTTGTTCGAAAGGCATCAGAGTAACAAACCATCGTATCCCCTACGGTATAACGTATGCGTCTCGGCATTATAAAAGAATCTTGGCGCTCTTCGGCAAATTGATTCCCTTTATTTTACGTCTTCTGGCAGAATACCATACTGGACATAGTCAATGATGGGAAAACGCCAATCTCGGGACTCAGACCCAATTTGAGTTGAATTCACCTCCTTGGCGTTAATGTTTCCGTCATCTTCTTCTTCAATATCCATATCGTATATGGGTATGCAGAGCTGATGCGTCCTCACTATGACTAACAGTTCAGTTTCGGGAGGCTGCGCAAGTGATACCGCTAGTGCTGCCAGTGCATCCGCATAAGCGTTCTGGAGACGGGGGATATATTCAATGAAGAATTCTTCAAAAGATTCTGCCATTTTGATGGCTTCCTGGTGGTACGGGATCAGGTCTTGATTCCTGACTTCATACTCACCGCGAACTTGGTTGACTATCAATTGCGAATCTCCAAAAGCTTCGAGATATTCGACCCCCAGCTCCTTGGCGAAACTGAGTCCAATGAGAAGTGCATTGTACTCGGCCACGTTATTGGAACACGGACCAGTCAATGAATAAGCTCGGGGCATTACATGCTTTCCCGGGGAGATTAAGACGACTCCAACTCCAGAGGAGACGGTGGGACATCCCGGGGTTATTACCCTATTAACTGCTCTTGAAGCACCATCAAAATATAATTGCCATACTTGCTGGTGCGATGTAGTGTTAACCTCGTTGGTCTCATCCGACAAGTCATCATATACTTCTGCCGCATCTGCGGTCGGGTTTGTCGCCAAAAGATCACAAATCGCTTGTCC
>NW_017977625.1:0-879 GCF_001876935.1 Asparagus officinalis
CGCTCTGGTGATTGGATTATCTGTAGAGTGGCCGAGGCATGAAGGGCGTTGTCCTATTTGTGAACAGTGTCGGGTTCCCCGATTGGTCCGGGTCTTCGTGATTCCGAAGTCCTATCCGCTCATGTTACTCGTCGATTCACTTCAGTCGTTCGTCGACGTCGATTAGGCTCATGTGGATCGGATGGTGATGTTCATTGTCGCTCGTTAACACTGAACCGGTTGTGGAGAACTATAGGCAATTTTCGATGCCTACAGATACCCCCTCCAAAGTGTTCCTGACTCGTTTCTTTTATAGAAGAGGCTGGAATACTTTGGATGTGATTGATCTGGCCTTCAGTCGGCGTAGTTAGCTTCAACTCTTGACTCTTTCGATTTTCGATCTATCCGATGCTTTGACGAATAGCCGAGGTTCTTCCGGCGCTGCGTTTATCGTCTGGCCGTCGTCGGAGTCTCGAGTCTGCAGCTGATGAATTGAGTTTGGCTCGTGTCATTGAGTTGACTTTGAACTACCTCCGCCACATTGTGCTGGCTTAGGGTTTCGGATCCCCGGGTGTTGGCTTTTTGCCGCAACGCGTTGACCGGCGTTGACCTAGGGTTACGCGTTGACCGGCGAGGGTTTCGCATCGTCAAACGTTGACTTTGGTTGCAACGCGTTGACTGGCGTTGACCTAGGGTTACGCGTTGACCGGCGTTGACCCTTAGGGTTTTGAATCGTCAAACGTTGACTTTCGTCGTTACGCGTTGACTGGCGTTGACCTAGGGTTACGTGTTGACCGGCGTCCACCCTAGGGTTTTGGATCATTGAACGTCGACTCTGATTGCAACGCGTTGACTGGCGTTGACCTAGGGTTATGCGGTGACCGGCGTTGACTCTAGGGT
>NW_017977626.1:0-878 GCF_001876935.1 Asparagus officinalis
CCAATCCTATAAAAGGTAGTGTCGTTCGAACCTTTCCGATTCTCGGAGTGGAGATCCCACTCTTAGTTTTACCATGCAGGATTCTGGGGGTGGAGATCCCACCTCGAGTTTCCTTTCCGCCTGAAGATAGAATATAAAATTCTTCCTCTTCAGCACCGGGAGATAGAATATAAAATTCTTCCTCTCCCGTGTCCTTTCCAGCTAAAGATAGAATATAAAATTCTTCCTCTTTGGCACCAGGAGATAGAATATAAAATTCTTCCTCTCCCGTTCCTCAGTCTGTCTTTGCTTTTAGAAAAGACACGACTTCCAATCCGGGCACTCGATGCACGGGGAATTTTATCCCGAAGCCTAAGTAGGGATAAGCCAACGCCTAACACGCGTTACCGGGTAGTCTATTCTCGTGAGAAAGACGAAGCCTATGTATTCAAAATCATAGCACAAAGCCTCAGAGAGTTTACTCTCTTAGCACAACGTTACATGTGAGACGGGTTTAATAATTCACATGCTAGTCCGATTTCAAACGGTGATCGGTAAAGACATATCAAACCCGTTGAAGGCTGGGGGTTTGCCAAAAATCCCATAAACGTGTCATTCAGAATAAATGCAGAAAAATCACAAAAGAAGCAAATGCGGAGTTTCTACTTCAAGTCAAAAGCATACAACAAAGAGCTCGTTAGCCCGAAGGCAACTGACGGCTAAGAATATGAGACTTTAAGCTAAAAAGTCTATCTGTATAACTCCGCTCAAGTCCTGCCTGCAGATCAGCTCGGGCAGATTCCTCAGAATGGCTCAAAATCTCCGCGGCCTCGCTCTTCAGCTTCATCAGTCTCTCCTGGGTGGATCCTAGCTTCTCGAGTGCCTGTTCCCGAGAACGC
>NW_017977627.1:0-878 GCF_001876935.1 Asparagus officinalis
AAAGGGGACAAAAAGAATAAGAGAGCGAAAGCTTCCCCTATCAATAAGCATAGGTGAGTATAACATATATAAAGATATAGGGATTGCTCCCCCTATCAAAAAGCCATATAGAATATATGCAATAAAGATCATGGCAAACATATGTGAGTAAGCATAGATGAATATGCTAAATATCACCCACATACAAAAGATAATGAGAACATATATAAATATATCAAGATGAACATATTGTCTCCTATCATAAAAGCCAATGTATAAAATAGATTTATGAAATCAAAAGAGAGAAAACATGAGAATCATGCAAAAAGAGTTTTCAAATGAAAACAAATCAACCAATGAAATCATAAATCACAATTAAATCATATAAGAGCATAAAATCAAATCATCATTGATTTTAAAAAATCAAGAGAGGCAATTATATCTAGCTCTTGAGCTAGTATCAACCCATATGAACATTTTTAGCACCCGGTAAACAATGTTTGAGAATAAACACCTAATAACTCCGGAGGGTTATATAAACATAGTCCTCTCATCAAACAAAAAATAATAATCATGAAAACAAAAGATTTTGTTCAAGAAAAATTGTTTTCATAACATGATTTGGGAATAAACACCCAATAAACCCGGGGGGTTACATAAATATAAACCTCTCATGAAAATTAGAACTCATAGTCATGAAAACAAAAGAATTTGATCAAAGAAAGTTTGTTTTCACATAAAATTTTTCAAAGCTCATTTTACAAAACCTAAGAAAAAATAAAAATACTAAAATTCTTGGTTTAAAATCATTTTGGCACCCAAGAATTCTCGGTGCCGGATTGGTTAGGGACATGACCCCTATCATTCAAGCTCAAAGCCCTAGGGTTATGAACCCTCTT
>NW_017977628.1:0-878 GCF_001876935.1 Asparagus officinalis
TTTGACTCGGTACCAATCTTCTTCACGACAACCTTCCCTTCCGTGATCACATCTCGAACAAAATGATACTGAATGTCGATGCGCTTGGTCCTCTCATGGTACATGCGATCCTTCGTCAAATGAACGACACTTTGGTTATCATAATATATCGCAATAGGACCCTCAAATGAAGACATCTCTCCAACAAAAGCCTTGAGCCAAATAGCCTCCTTAATAGCCTCGGTAATTGCCATATACTCGGCTTCGGTGCTTGAGAGTGCAACGGTTGATTGAAGTTGAGACTTCCAACTAATTGCACATCCTCCAAAAGTAAACACATAACCGGTCAAAGACCGTCTCTTATCAAGATCACCCGCAAAATCCGCATCCACATAACCCGTTAGATTATCATTGTTCCTTCCAAACTCCAAATGAGCATCAATGGTACCCTTCAAATAGCGGAAAATCCACTTCACCGCTTCCCAATGCCCTTTTCCGGGACAAGAAAGATACCTACTTACCACACTAACGGCTTGAGCTATGTCGGGCCGAGTACACACCATCAAGTACATAAGACTCCCAACCGCACTTGAATATGGAACTTTCTCCATATAGCTCTTCTCATGATCGGATTTCGGGCTCATGTCGGCGCTAAGCTTGAAATGCATCGCAAGAGGAGTAGACACAACCTTTGTCCTTTCCATACCAAATCGGCGTATCACCTTCTCGGCAAAACTCTTTTGTGAAAGAGATAGTTTCCGGTTGGACCGGTCCCTTGTGATCTCCATGCCAAGAATCCTTTTGGCGGCCCCTAAATCTTCATCTCAAACGCCGAACCAAGTTGCTCCTTCACCTTTCGAATTTCTCCCAAATCGGAGGCCGCAATCAACATATCATCA
>NW_017977629.1:0-878 GCF_001876935.1 Asparagus officinalis
AAGTTTTCTTTTCCCAGCTGCTCTTGTCATAGGAGGATCAGCCGCTCGATGTTCTTCCACTGGAATGGGATCAGCTCCTTGTTCCTCTTCCTGTTCGGCAGGCTGACTCTCGATGGATAGAAACTCATCGATCCCCTTCAAACGAGACGTCTTGGACCCCTTTCTTGAGCTATACATATGCCTAATGTCCTTCAGGCAAGAGGTATTCAAGTTATAGTTGGGAGTCTGAGAAGCAGCGTAATACCAATTGCAGAAGCTGATGGAGGTATAGGAATTAGCGGTTTTGTGGGGAAGCTTGAAGACGGCTTTGGTACAACCCGCTACAGAATAATACCAGGCCCTGGCTCCTTCATATAAGTTGGCTATAACTGAGAGTTGAGGACGAGGGTTCCCGACATACAACTGATCATACCCAAATTGGCGAGCAAACCTATAGGGTTGGTAAGGCTCGACGAAACAGTTGACGCCTTGCCGAAAGATCAGATAACCTGGCCTGATGGATAGAAGCCAGTGGAAAACACCCCCGCTCAGCTGAGTGAATCCATTAGGGCCTGCCATATCCTGATATTCTGCTCCATAGACACCTCTCTCGAAATCAGGGAAACAGCGGTAGATATGGAAATTGGAATCTCGCGTTAAGATTTGGCGAATTCTAACCATGTAACCCCCTTCCCATTTCGCGGACTCTAGTCGTTGCACAAATGGGGTGAATGAGTCTCCCGGGGGAGAAGCTGCACTCATTATAGGAGGACAATGAAGCACGTACCAAGCTATCAAATATGTATATGGCATTGGCACCCTGGGATTGAGAGTTTTGAAAGTCTTGTGACCCTCGGACTCCACTTCTGTAACACCAACAAAGTCGGAGGCCAACTCCC
>NW_017977630.1:0-878 GCF_001876935.1 Asparagus officinalis
TTCAAAACCAACGATTCATGAGCAGTAACCCATATAATTTGACCATTTTATTCTGTTTTGGTCATGTGTTAAAATGTCAAAACCGACGATTTCAGGAGGTGTTGTACGTACAATTTCTGACCATTTTTGTTTGCTCGACACCCCGTGTTAAAATATCCTGGCCGAATTCAAAACAATTGATTTCATGAGCTATAACACGTGATTATTGACCCTTCTCGTGCGTTTAGGCCCGACGGTAAATAATTAGGCAGAGTTCAAATAACGCGATTTCATGGATGTAACCCATGGTTTTCCGACCGTTTTGGCCCGTTTTGACTCGTACGTGATTTCATGGGTTATAATAACCCATTCTTCGAATTTCACGAGTCTGCGAGCTATATACAACTATTTTTTTCACAACTTCGATGGTTTCATCCAACGACAAATGACTCGGCGGAGTCAAATTTCACGAATTCGCAAGCTATAACCCATGAAATTTGTCCTTTTATGCCAGATAATTAGGTGAAGTGCATATTTCGCAATTTTGTGAGATATAACCCCAACAGATATAACCCTAACCCTGACTCTAACCCTAACCGTAACCCTAACCCTGACTCTAACCCTAACCGTAACCCTGACCCCTAACCCTAACCCTAACCCTTCCCTAATCCCAACCCTAAACCTAACCCTAACCCTAACCCAAAACCTAACCCCAAACTCTAACCCGAACCCCAACCCTAAACCTAACCCTAAACCTAAACCATAAACCTAAACCCTGGCCCTAACCCTAACCCTGACCCTAACCCTAACGCTTACCTAAATCCTAACTTTAACAATAAGGCAGAGTGCATATTTCACAATTTCCTGAGCTATATCCCATGATTTCTGACACATTTTGC
>NW_017977631.1:0-878 GCF_001876935.1 Asparagus officinalis
AGCGGGGTCTTTCTCAAAGGATGGCGCGGTTACAAAGAAGAGCCAACCTACGACGAGACTACAGAAAAATGCACGAGGGGCTATCTTCATATGAAGAAATATCAGATACTTGTTCAGCCATTGCGTCGGACGATACCGCATCCAGTGTTGGACGAGCCAGAGAATCATTCGCAATCACGCCGGATCAACTAGCTCAAATGCTACAAGAAGCGTTGGCTAAACAACGCGAAGAAATTAGAGCTGAGTTCAAGACCGAGATGGAGCTGACCATGCAGCAGATGCGAGATTTGCAGGTTCAGCAACACCAACCGGAGTCGAGTCAGAGGGCGGAATCCAGTCGGCGTAATGAAGAGGATGAGACCATCTTTGAAGATCCTCCTCCAGATAAAGACAACTCCGGAAGCGGTCCGACCAAGTCATCCACTCAACCTCCGCAGATCTACTTGAAGAAGAGCGAGGAAGAAGACAAGAAGATGCATGATCTCGAGAGCAAAGTCAACGCTCTGATGACAGCCCAAGAAGTGAAGAAAACGGGCATTCCATACCCGTACCCGAGGGAGTGGGACCTGATTCCTTATCCCCAGAAATTTAATTTGATTAACTTTACTCCTTTTGATGGCAGGGGTTCACCAACTCAGCACTTGATCTATTTCAAGTCGCATCTCGGCGCAATATCCGGGAACGAAGCCCTGATGGTCCGGTCATTCGTAGGAACCCTTCGAGGGCCTGCCTTCGATTGGTACTGACGCCTTAAGCCCGGGAGTATCGCTAGCTGGGAGGATATGGAAGAGCTATTCCTTACCAATTTCTTCGACGACGACACAGAGGTTTCAATTGGCACGTTGTTGGATGAAAAGCAGAAAGATGGGGAATCGGTT
>NW_017977632.1:0-878 GCF_001876935.1 Asparagus officinalis
ATATTGAAGCAAAATTGGAAGGGAAGGGGAAAGGGTAAGCAAAATTGGAAGGGAAATAAACCTCGCACTATCTAATCGCATGTGCGTGTCTCTAAGGGTACTGAACTTCCGCTTGGATGGTCAAAATTCAGCATATTTTATCAATTGCCATATTGGAGAAGTTTAAAAATACGTCACAACTTGGATGTCATGCACATCGAGAAGAACATATGCGAGAATCTCTTGAACACTTTGTTGCAGGATGGGAAAAAATCAAAAGATGACTTAAGGGCACGTCGAGACCTAGCAGAATTGAACATCCGTCCCGAACTGCAAGCTATAGATAAGGGTGACGGAAAGTTTGTACTCCCAGCCTCCCGTGTCACACTGTCGAAGGATGAGATCCATAATATGTGTTTATTTCTAAAGTCCGTGAAGACACCGGATGGTTATGCTTCAAACATTTCAGCAAATGTGCATATTGAGGACAGGAAAATTTTGGGACTCAAGACACATGACCATCATATTCTATTGCATCAACTTCTCCCGGTTGCGTTGCGACATGCTGAGAAGGAACTCGCGATGGTGGTAATAGAATATTGCGGTTTCTTCAAGCAGTTGTGCTCCAAGGTGATTGATGTCAGGGAGTTTGAAGAATTAGAGGGACGTGTAGCCAATACACTGTGTAAAATGGAAATTCTATTTCCACCCTCGTTCTTTACGGTCATGGTGCATCTCACAATACATTTAGCATATGAAGCCCGCATCGCAGGACCAGTTCAATATCGCTGGATGTACCCTGTGGAGAGGTATTTATTGTTATAATGCTCAATAATATTTGTTAAATTACGTATATCAGTTTTATTTTGTCACAAATCATGAAACTATATGCTTGTAGG
>NW_017977633.1:0-878 GCF_001876935.1 Asparagus officinalis
GTTACCTAAAATCCACTAGATTAAGAGTAACGAATCTTTCATATCGTCGGGTTAATATTATACTTCTGACGATCATCATCCCTACAGAGTTTGAATTCAGCTTACATCACTCCCAATTTGTCACGTTAATAATATACCTCTAACAATCAACTTATAAATTTTTGTTAATAGGTTAATAGGTCATCAAAATTGCTCAAGTCGTAATCTTCCCCAGCAAGGCGCTAAGTCTTTAAAATCTTGTTCAAATCACAAGTACCAATTCCTATAACGTTAATATCACACCACTGATAATCAACTTATCAGCTCTCTCCAATAGAGCGATAAGTCAACAAAGTTGCTCCGATCACAATAAATTCTTGTCACGTTAACATCACACCTCTGGTAATCAACTTATCAATCCTTTTCAATTGTATGATAAGTCCATAAAGGTTCTCCAATCGTAACAAATTTCTGTCATGTTAACATCACACCTCTGACAATCCACTTATCAATCCTCTTCAATAGGATGATAAACCCTCAAAATTACTCCGATCGTAATAAGTTCTATCATGTTAATATCACAGCTCTGACAACCAATCTTTCATCACATTAAAATTACACCTCTGATAACGTCGTGTTAACAAAACACTTCTGACAATCAACTTATCGACTCTCTTCAATAGGACGATAGGTCCACAATCTTGTCACGTTAACAAAAGAACTTTGATAAATTAACTTATCAACTCTCTTCACTAGAGCGATAGGTCCACAAACCGAACTCTTAGGGTTAGTTTGCTCGGCTCTATCTCGTCGAGATAGTTGATTTTCATATATAATTCATCCAATTCCAACTTATGGTTTGAAAGTTATGACCTGTTCTTCGCAGCAAGTTATATTCT
>NW_017977634.1:0-878 GCF_001876935.1 Asparagus officinalis
TTGAAAGTGGACCTCTCGTTCATTGGAGGAATCGAGAGGGGATTTTGGCTTTGGCCCTAACTTTTATGGTTTGACCAGAAAGCAAAGAAAGTGGAATACGGGTAGCAAAGAAAGTGTCGACTCGTATTTTCACTCAAAGGGAGACTTTAATGCTAGGCGTTTAGGACCTATCACGTTAAGTCTGAGAGATGCCAATGAAGGGCAAATGGAAATGTTGGGGGATCCACTGTCGCTTAGTTTGATCAGCGGATGGCTTGGTGAGGAAAGATTAACCTATCAGAGGATCGGATCTCATCTCACAAAAATAACTCATAAGAGTTAGAAAATAAGAAGAGACATTCTGACCTTCAGGGTTCGAACGTGAATTTCTTATTCACTAATTCCACAATGATTGGGTTATCCCTAAGAATACCCCTGTGGTATTCTTTCGGGAACTTCCCGATGCATTGGATTATCCACCCCCAGTTTCTCTCTTGGAGCTGGGTTTGACTTTGTTATCTGATCGGGTTATCCTTAAGAATATTAGTGTGATATCCTCTAGGAACTTCCCGTCAAGGGTAGGAAATAGTTTAGACTCATATACCTATTGGAGTATCAGGGAGCAGTTTAACCTCTTATACCGGTCGGAGGGTCAAGAAGCAGTTTATACTCTTATACTTGTCGGAGTTTTGAGAAACAGTTTATACTCTTGTACTCTTTGGAGTGTTAGGAAGCAGTTTATACTCTTATACCGGTCGGAGTTTTGCCGTTTTCAATTGGCTTACCCTAGCGTTATAACGCCGGCTTCAACTAAGGTCTGGATGCTATTTTTGAGAGCAAAGCATTCCTTGGTGGGGTGGAGGATCCTTCTGTGGTACTCGCAGTACGTTGGATCCGCA
>NW_017977635.1:0-1221 GCF_001876935.1 Asparagus officinalis
ATTTAAAGACTTTTAGAAGGCGAATTTAATAAAAAGAGGGTATTAAGACAAGGCACATCACCTTAGGGCCATTAGTCTGATGAGTTTGACTATTCAGATGCGAACTGTTATACGCTCGTAGTTTGTGCGAGCCCTGCCATAACCTACTTGAAGAGGAATTGGCATGGGCGCGGAATTGGTAAGAGAAACTAGACTATCAGAGGCTAACTTTAACGTGGGATAGTTTTGGTGGAACCCGCCATCCTATTGATACCCTCAGATCGGTAGGGGAATTTAGGAAGAAATAGACGATCAGAGTAATCATGTAACGTGATAGTTTTTCTGTTAGGACCCTCCATCCTACTGAAGAGGATTGGTGGGGGAATTTGGAGAAAAAGGACTATCAGAGGTGACGGTTAACGTGATAGTTTTGATGGATTTTGTGGTTGACGGAGGTGTTCTATTGAACATGACAACTCAGAAAGTTTATTGCTCATAATCGAATGAACTACAAATAAACCAACCCCCAGTCTTGAATAAGTGCATGGGGAAAAAGGGTAGACATGGCACGTCGCCTAGTGGGCCACAATCTAACGAGCTTGACTATCAGAGGTAGTTGTTAACGTGATAGTTATTGGAGACCCGGCATCCTACTGAAGAGGATTAGCTTCAGTGGTCGTAGTATCTTCTGGTTCTGACTGGGAAGAATGAGCTTGGTCCGATTGCTCAGGAGAAGGTTGGGCTTGATCCGATTGCTCAGGTTGATCCTGCCCACTTTGTTCTTCAGCTTTGATCCTGGCAATAATCTTCTGAGCTTGTTCGCCTTGAGAGATCAGTTGTCTCCAAGAATGACATTCTGCAACTCCTATTCGGGCTAGGAGGTCGGTTTGCAAATTGTGCCGACAGGTCTCTACTAAGGTAGACTGAGTCATACCTGACGAACACCGGAGAGCCATGGTTCGGAACCTCTTGACGAAGGCTTTGACAGACTCCCTCTTCTTCTGCTTAGTGGCGAGAAGGGTATGGATGAAGACTTCTGTATCCTCTTCAAAGAATCTTGACAGGAAGAGTCTCTCTAGATCCGCCCACTTTTGGATACATCGAGCAGGCAGTTTCCTGAACCATTCAAAGGCAACTCCTTTGAGGGTGCCAATGAACAATCGAGCTAGTATTGCGTCGTTTGATATCACATTCCCAGTCTGTGACTTGAAGTGATAGATATGTTGGTTCGGTGATCCCGTG
>NW_017977636.1:0-878 GCF_001876935.1 Asparagus officinalis
GGTAAGATCCCAGAGAGTGTCATACATGTCGGGAGTATCTTTCTTCATACACTCCAGCTGTTGGTTCGAAGGGAAATACTCTTGATACGGACAGTCTCCCATCGGAAGACCCGAAACATAATGCATCTCATGCAAAGCTAGCCCTAGCTCACCACCACTGGTCAGAAAAGTGTTGCTGTCAGGCATGTAGGTCTCCAGCAGGGCCAAGAAATGGCGACAGCTGACTGGGATTCCGTACATAGTAGCTCGTATGGGCACGTACAACCCACTGCTCTTCAGATCCCTCTCCCAGCGCGCCAAGACGAAATCAGTCATGCGAGCCCACCACCCTTTGGCTAGTGAGGAAGCCCAGCCATAGCATCTGAACTCTATTGAAGATAACCGTCTCCCCAAAAGAGCTAGACGATTACTCACAGTAGAGGCAGCTGCTGACACCTCGCCTGGGGGTGCAGTGTCAAGGCCCATAATCCCGGGTCGAAGACCACGAACGTCATGATACCCGTTGGAGCCGGGGGTTTTGTGGTGAGTGACATATCCGCACTGAACCCGCTCAGCATCTTCAGTAAGAGGCCAAGACATCTGCCTGTCCACGGCCTGCCCCTTCAAGTGGCTGAAGGAATATTGGCGTGGAATCGAAGGGATGTACAAACAAGCTCCACCATCAAAAGTCAGCCAGGGCTCCTCTTCAAGAGTCAATATAGCGGGGTCCTCAACATGATCCCCGAACAAGAAGCTCGGCTTCTGTAAAGCCTGAGTGGAAGTAGAATCAGCGGTAAAGGTGGCGTCTGTGATAAGCTGGCGCTGTTTGTGGAAAAAGTTGCTGTATTCATTGCTGCATTCATTACAACTTTGATCGTTACAATGAAATAAAAAGGTAG
>NW_017977637.1:0-878 GCF_001876935.1 Asparagus officinalis
TAGAGACTCCGCATTTGCTTCTTTCATGATATTTCTTTATTTACTTTGAACCCAGCAATGATAAAATTTCTAGGATTTTTGGTAAACCCCCAGCCCTCAACGGGTTTGATATGCCTTTACCGATTACCGTTTGAATCGGGCTAGCATGCGGATTGTCTAGATCCGTTCCATATGTAACGTTGTGCTAAGAGAATTGCTTTTCTTAGACTTAATGCTATGACTTTGAATACATAGACTTCACCATTTCTTATAGGGAAAAGGTACCCCGCACCGCGTATTAGGCGATGACTTATCCCTTCTTAGGCTTCGGGATAAAATTCCCCAGGCTTAGACCATGGTGTCTTTTTCAATCGGCGAAAGACTAAACCGGCAATGCGTGTTAGACATAGACTCTGGGATTTTTGGCAAACCCCCAGCCATCAACGGGTTTGATGTGCCTTTACCGACTACCGTTTGAGCCGGGCTAGCATGTGGATTGTCTAGATCCGTTCCACATGTAACGTTGTGCTAAGAGAATAAATTCTCTGAGACTTTGTGCTATGATGTCGAATACATAGGCTCCACCATTTCTTATAGGGAAAAGGTACCCTGCATCGCGTATTAGGCGATGACTTATCACTTCTTAGGCTTCGGGATAAAATTCCCCAGGTTTAGACCCTAGTGTCTTTTTCAATCGGTGAAAGACTAAGCCGGTAACACGTGTTAGGCGTAGACTTATTTCTATATAGGAGTCGAGATAAAATTCCTCGTGCACAAAGTGCCTGGATTGGGAATTGGGAATTATGTTTTTTCTAAGAACAAAGACAGATTGGAAAAATGGGAGAGGAAGAATTTTATATTCTATCTCCCGGTGCTGAAGAGGAAGAATTTTATATTCT
>NW_017977638.1:0-878 GCF_001876935.1 Asparagus officinalis
GGCCCGGCCCGGGCACGGCCGGGCTTTTTGGACACCCCTAGATTGAGGTATGACCGGCCATGGACGGAAATGTGACTATATAGATCTTGGAGGTCATTCATAGGGTATATAGATCTTGGAGGTCATTCATAGGGTAAGAATATTGCATTATATTAGTTTAGTTATTAAAGATGAGATAGTTCAAATGTTTGGCTTTATACAGATTTGGGGTACAAAAAATCATGCAAACAGTGCAGATTTGGAGGCCTATATAGTCAATAAAAGCCTTTGTTTAATTCAGGGAGGGGATACTACGTGTTATTTTATCCCTTCCCAGATATAAGTTTAACACTAACGATAGACTTATTTTAATTTAAGGGGAAATTGCTTTTAACCCCCAATTTCCTTACAAGTATCCCCCGACCTTTCCAACGCTTCCAAAACCCCTAAAAGTAAAGGCATAGTTTCCTGAGCCCCAAAATACAAAACCCAAGAGTTTAAAACATGTGAAAACCATAATACTCTTTCTCTCTCTTTCTCTCTATTCATGATGTTTTTGAAATGGATTTTAGGGGGAAAATTCTAGTTTCCTCCAAAATTTTCCAACGGCGTTGACATCGGAGGTGAAACTTTCCTGGCGTTCGTTCATGAGGCGAAGAAAACTACGATCTTGAAGACGGTGATGACGAGTTGCGTCACCATTTTGAAGAAAAAAGCGGAAACTCCGGCAACCCCAGTGTAATATACTTTTTTCTTTTTTAGCTTGTACTTGAATCTGAGTGCTATGTTTTTTGTTATTTTACATATTATTGTAATTTTTTTAAATCGATGACTTGAGATTAAAGTAGAGTATGTAAATTTATATATTGTTGTTATTTCATTGTAATAAGTTTGTTGTT
>NW_017977639.1:0-878 GCF_001876935.1 Asparagus officinalis
TAATTTGCCCTAATTTCAGTTCATCCTAAACAGTGATAGGTTCAAGCACAGCCCATGTTGGTTCTAGTTCGAGTCAATGTTATTTATAGATTGAGTTCATGTTAGTTTTATAACAACCCGCGTTAGTTCTATTGGATGACGTTAGTGTTAGTTCTAATTTCAGTGGGCATTAGTTCTAATTTAACTTGAAAATTTTATTTCTTTACAGGAAAAAGCTTGCTGGGACTGAATCAGATGAAAAAATAAGGCTAAATGCCAACTTCGGGGCGTATTGGAAATTCATGAAGCGGATTGCCCCGAAGATGCGCCAGTGGCACAGGGATGCGTACCGTGGCTCTATATTTGAGCACTATATTTTATTTGGGCCTCCTGCGCCTGATCGCCCCTTACTGGAACTGCTGCTGAGCTATTATGATGAAGCCAATGGCGAATTTTCTATCCCTGATTCAAAGACTGGTGGGGTAAAAAGAGTTATATTTGATATACAATGGGTCCACAACCATACATATTTCCCAGTTGAAGGAGAAGTCCCAAGTATCAATCGGGACTCAAAAAACAGAATCTGGGTGCAATACTTCGCTCCTCTTTTCAAGACTGAAGAGGGGAAGAAGTTAAAAAAAGGAACAAAGACCCATCGCAGTTACCTCGAAGGGCAACTGGAGAGGCTTGTGGAATCTACAGAACAGCAGGATATCCAAGACTTTGTTCTGCTGCAAATTCTGTACCAATGCTCTTTGATATGGTGCCCCAGATGCGGGGAGGGTATCCCTAGACCTATACTCCGGTACCTGGATAGCATTGAGAGGGTAAATGGAGTTGCATGGGCCCAATTAATTTATTCAGAAATTATCAGGGGCATTGGGGTTGCTTTGAAGGGC
>NW_017977640.1:0-878 GCF_001876935.1 Asparagus officinalis
GTTTAATAAAATACCTCTGTCAACCACAGAATCTACCAAAACTATCACGTTAACATTTACCTCTGATAGCCCGTCAACTTGTCAATCCGCTTCAATAGGATGGCAGGTCCATAAATCTATCACGTTAACATTTACCTCTGATAGTCCATCAACTTGCCAATCCTCTTCAATAGGATGGCAGGTCCACAAAACTATCACGTTAACATTTACCTCTGATAGTCCATCAACTTGTCAATCCGCTTCAATAGGATGACAGGTCCACTAAAACTATCACGTTAATGATCACCTCTGATAGTCTGCTTTCTCCAAATTCCCCCACCAATCCTCTTCAAATAGGATGGCGGGTCTATCAAAACTATCACGTTAATGATCACCTCTGATAGTCTGCTCCCTCCAAATTCTTCTGCCAATCCTCTTCAATAGGATGGCGGGTCTACAAAACTATCACGTTAACAGTTACCTCTGATAGTCAAACTCATCAGATAATGGCCAATAGTTACCTCTGATAGTCCATCAACTTGCCAATCCTCTTCAATAGGATGACAGTTCCACAAAACTATCACGTTAACAGTTACCTCTGATAGTCAAACTCATCAGATAATGGCCTACCAGGTGATGTGCCTCTATTTCGACTTCATGGATAGTGCCTCACTAGGCGATGTGCCTTGTCTATCTCTTTTTCTTCCCCTGCTAAGTCTTAACCAAGACTGGGGGTTGGTTACTTGGAATCCATTGGATTAAGAGTAACGAATCTTTCACATCGTTGAGTTAACATTACACTTCTGACGATCATCATCCCCATAGAGTACACATTCAACTTGCATCACTCCCAATTTGTCACGTTAACAATATACCTCTGACAACAATCAACTTATCAA